>NC_068959.1:22760712-22960397 GCF_026419915.1 Harpia harpyja | reverse complement strand
CTGGGAAAGCACAGATCCCCAGTGCTGTTGTGCCTGTAGGTAGGGCGCCAAGGCACCGTGAAGAGCAGCAAGAGCTTTCAGGGCTGGGCCCTTCCTTGTGGGAGAAGGAGCCGGACGTTTGCCTTTTCGGCAAGAGGCTTTGCCGCGGCCTAGCGCCATGAGATCTTGCATCTCTGGGAAAGCACAGATCCCCAGTGCTGTTGTGCCTGTAGATTAGAGCGCCAAGGCACCGTGAAGAGCAGCAACAGCTTTCAGGGCTGGGCCCTTCCTTGTGGGAGAAGGAGCCGGGACGTTTGCCTTTTCGGCAAGAGGCTCTGCCGCGGGTCCGGAGCGCCATGAGATCTTGCGTCTCTGGGAAAGCACAGATCCCCCAGTGCTGTTGTGCCTGTAGATAGGGCGCCAAGGCACCGTGAAGAGCAGCAAGAGCTTTCAGGGCTGGGCCCTTTCCTTGTGGGAGAAGGAACCGGACGTTTGCCTTTTCGGCCAAGAGGCTCTGCCGCGGCCGAGCGCCATGAGATCTTGCGTCTCTGGGAAAGCACAGATCCCCACTGCTGTTGTGCCTGTAGATAGGGCGCCAAGGCACCGTGAAGAGCAACAAGAGCTTTCAGGGCTGGGGCCCTTCCTGGTGGGAGAAGGAGCCGGACGTTTGCCTTTTCGGCAAGAGGCTCTGCGCGGCCGAGCGCCATGAGATGTTGCGTCTCTGGGAAAGCACAGATCCCCACTGCTGTTGTGCCTGTAGATAGGGTGCCAAGGCACCGTCGAAGAGCAGCAAGAGCTTTCAGGGCTGGGCCCTTCCTTGTGGGAGAAGGAGCCGGACGTTTGCCTTTTCGGCAAGAGGCTCTGCCGCTGCCGAGCGCCATGAGATCTTGCGTCTCTGGGAAAGCACAGATCCCCACTGCTGTTGTGCCTGTAGGTAGGGTGCCAAGGCACCGTGAAGAGCAGCAAGAGCTTTCAGGGCTGGGCCCTTCCTTGTGGGAGAAGGAGCCGGACGTTTGCCTTTTCGGCAAGAGGCTCTGCCGCGGCCGAGCGCCATGTGATGTTGCGTCTCTGGGAAAGCACAGATCCCCCACTGCTGTTATCCCTGTAGATAGGGCGCCAAGGCACCGTGAAGAGCAGCAAGAGCTTTCAGGGCTGGGCCCTTCCTTGTGGGAGAAGGAGCCGGACGTTTGCCTTTTCGGCAAGAGGCTCTGCCGCTGCCGAGCGCCATGAGCTCTTGCGTCTCTGGGAAAGCACAGATCCCCACTGGCTGTTGTGCCTGTAGGTAGGGCGCCAAGGCACAGTGAAGAGCAGCAAGAGCTTTCAGGGCTGGGCCCTTCCTTGTGGGAGAAGGAGCCGGACGTTTGCCTTTTCGGCAAGAGGCTCTGCCGCGGCCTAGCGCCATGAGATCTTGCATCTCTGGGAAAGCACAGATCCCCAGTGCTGGTTGTGCCTGTAGGTAGGGCGCCAAGGCACCGTGAAGAGCAGCAAGAGCTTTCAGGGCTGGGCCCTTCCTTGTGGGAGAAGGAGCCGGACGTTTGCCTTTTCGGCAAGAGGCTTTGCCGCGGGCCGAGCGCCATGAGATCTTGCATCTCTGGGAAAGCACAGATCCCCAGTGCTGTTGTGCCTGTAGGTAGGGCGCCAAGGCACCGTGAAGAGCAGCAAGAGCTTTCAGGGCTGGGCCCTTCCTTGTGGGAGAAGGAGCCGGACGTTTGCCTTTTCGGCAAGAGGCTTTGCCGCGGCCGAGCGCCATGAGATCTTGCGTCTCTGGAAAGCACAGATCCCCAGTGCTGTTGTGCCTGTAGATAGGGCGCCAAGGAACCGTGAAGAGCAGCAACAGCTTTCAGGGCTGGGCCCTTCCTTGTGGGAGAAGGAGCCGGACGTTTGCCTTTTCGGCAAGAGGCTCTGCCGCGGGCCGAGCGCCATGAGATCTTGCGTCTCTGGGAAAGCACAGATCCCCACTGCTGCGGTGCCTGTAGATAGGGCGCCAAGGGTAGGGGAAGAGCAGCAAGAGCTTTCAGGGCTGGGCCCTTCCTTGTGGGAGAAGGAGCCGGACGTTTGCCTTTTCGGCAAGAGGCTCTGCCGCGGCCCGAGCGCCATGAGATGTTGCGTCTCTGGGAAAGCACAGATCCCCAGTGCTGTTGTGCCTGTAGATAGGGTGCCAAGGGCACCGTGAACAGCAGCAAGAGCTTTCAGGGCTGGGCCCTTCCTTGTGGGAGAAGGAGCCGGACGTTTGCCTTTTCGGCAAGAGGCTCTGCCGCTGCCCGAGCGCCATGAGCTCTTGCGTCTCTGGAGGAAAGCACAGATCCCCAGTGCTGTTGTGCCTGTAGGTAGGGCGCCAAGGCACAGTGAAGAGCAGCAAGAGCTTTGAGGGCTGGGCCCTTCCTTGTGGGAGAAGGAGCCGGACGTTTGCCTTTTCGGCAAGAGGCTTTGCCGCGGCCTAGCGCATGAGATCTTGCATCTCTGGGAAAGCACAGATCCCCAGTGCTGTTGTGCCTGTAGATAGGGCGCCAAGGCACCGTGAAGAGCAGCAAGAGCTTTCAGGGCTGGGCCCTTCCTTGTGGGAGAAGGAGCCGGACGTTTTGCCTTTTCGGCAAGAGGCTCTGCCGCGGCCCGAGCGCCATGAGATGTTGCGTCTCTGGGAAAGCACAGATCCCCACTGCTGTTGTGCCTGTAGGTAGGGTGCCAAGGCACCGTGAACAGCAGCAAGAGCTTTCAGGGCTGGGGCCCTTCCTTGTGGGAGAAGGAGCCGGACGTTTGCCTTTTCGGCAAGAGGCTCTGCCGCTGCCGAGCGCCCATGAGCTCTTGCGTCTCTGGGAAAGCACAGATCCCCACTGCTGTTGTGCCTGTAGGTAGGGCGCCAAGGCACCGTGAAGAGCAGCAAGAGCTTTCAGGGCTGGGCCCTTCCTTGTGGGAGAAGGAGCCGGACGTTTGCCTTTTCGGCAATAGGCTCTGCCGCTGCCGAGCGCCATGAGCTCTTGCGTCTCTGGGAAAGCACAGATCCCCAGTGCTGTTGTGCCTGTAGGTAGGGCCGCCAAGGCACCGTGAAGAGCAGCAAGAGCTTTCAGGGCTGGGCCCTTCCTTGTGGGAGAAGGAGCCGGACGTTTGCCTTTTCGGCAAGAGGCTTTGCCCGCGGCCTAGCGCCATGAGATCTTGCATCTCTGGGAAAGCACAGATCCCCAGTGCTGTTGTGCCTGTAGATAGAGCGCCAAGGCACCGTGGAAGAGCAGCAACAGCTTTCAGGGCTGGGCCTTCCTTGTGGGAGAAGGAGCCGGACGTTTGCCTTTTCGGCAAGAGGCTCTGCCGCGGCCGAGCGCCATGAGATCTTGCGTCTCTGGGAAAGCACAGATCCCCACTGCTGTTGTGCCTGTAGATAGGGCGCCAAGGCACCGTGAAGAGCAGCAAGAGCTTTCAGGGCTGGGCCCTTCCTTGTGGGGAGAAGGAACCGGACGTTTGCCTTTTCGGCAAGAGGCTCTGCCGCGGGCCGAGCGCCATGAGATCTTGCGTCTCTAGGAAAGCACAGATCCCCACTGCTGTTGTGGCCTGTAGATAGGGCGCCAAGGCACCGTGAAGAGCAACAAGAGCTTTCAGGGCTGGGCCCTTCCTGGTGGGAGAAGGAGCCGGACGTTTGCCCTTTTCGGCAAGAGGCTCTGCCGCGGGCCGAGCGCCATGAGATGTTGCGTCTCTGGGAAAGCACAGATCCCCACTGCTGTTGTGCCTGTAGATAGGGTGCCAAAGGCACCGTGAAGAGCAGCAAGAGCTTTTCAGGGCTGGGCCCTTCCTTGTGGGAGAAGGAGCGGACGTTTGCCTTTTCGGCAAGAGGCTCTGCCGCTGCCGAGCGCCATGAGATCTTGCGTCTCTGGGAAAGCACAGATCCCCACTGCTGTTGTGCCTGTAGGTAGGGTGCCAAGGCACCGTGAAGAGCAGCAAGAGCTTTCAGGGCTGGGCCCCTTCCTTGTGGGAGAAGGAGCCGGACGTTTGCCTTTTCGGCAAGAGGCTCTGCCGCCGGCCGAGCGCCATGTGATGTTGCGTCTCTGGGAAAGCACAGATCCCCACTGCTGTTATCCCTGTAGATAGGGCGCCAAGGCACCGTGAAGAGCAGCAAGAGCTTTCAGGCCTGGGCCCTTCCTTGTGGGAGAAGGAGCCGGACGTTTGCCTTTTCGGCAAGAGGCTCTGCCGCTGCCGAGCGCCATGAGCTCTTGCGTCTCTGGGAAAGCACAGATCCCCACTGCTGTTGTGCCTGTAGGTAGGGGCGCCAAGGCACAGTGAAGAGCAGCAAGAGCTTTCAGGGCTGGGCCCTTCCTTGTGGGAGAAGGAGCCGGACGTTTGCCTTTTCGGCAAGAGGCTCTGCCGCGGCCTAGCGCCATGAGATCTTGCATCTCTGGGAAAGCACAGATCCCCAGTGCTGTTGTGCCTGTAGGTAGGGCGCCAAGGCACCGTGAAGAGCAGCAAGAGCTTTCAGGGCTGGGCCCTTCCTTGTGGGAGAAGGAGCCGGACGTTTGCCCTTTTCGGCAAGAGGCTTTGCCGCGGCCGAGCGCCATGAGATCTTGCGTCTCTGGGAAAGCACAGATCCCCAGTGCTGTTGTGCCTGTAGATAGGGCGCCAAGGAACCGTGAAGAGCAGCAACAGCTTTCAGGGCTGGGCCCTTCCTTGTGGGAGAAGGAGCCGGACGTTTGCCTTTTCGGCAAGAGGCTCTGCCGCGGCCCGAGCGCCATGAGATCTTGCGTCTCTGGGAAAGCACAGATCCCCACTGCTGCGGTGCCTGTAGATAGGGCGCCAAGGGTAGGTGAAGAGCAGCAAGAGCTTTCAGGGCTGGGCCCTTCCCTTGTGGGAGAAGGAGCCGGACGTTTGCCTTTTCGGCAAGAGGCTCTGCCGCGGCCGAGCGCCATGAGATGTTGCGTCTCTGGGAAAGCACAGATCCCCCAGTGCTGTTGTGCCTGTAGATAGGGTGCCAAGGCACCGTGAACAGCAGCAAGAGCTTTCAGGGCTGGGCCCTTCCTTGTGGGAGAAGGAGCCGGACGTTTGCCTTTTCGGCAAGAGGCTCTGCCGCTGCCGAGCGCCATGAGCTCTTGCGTCTCTGGGAAAGCACAGATCCCCGAGTGCTGTTGTGCCTGTAGGTAGGGCGCCAAGGCACAGTGAAGAGCAGCAAGAGCTTTGAGGGCTGGGCCCTTCCTTGTGGGAGAAGGAGCCGGACGTTTGCCTTTTCGGCAAGAGGCTTTGCCGCGGCCTAGCGCCATGAGATCTTGCATCTCTGGGAAAGCACAGATCCCCAGTGCTGTTGTGCCTGTAGATAGGGTGCCAAGGCACCGTGAAGAGCAGCAAGAGCTTTCAGGGCTGGGCCCTTCCTTGTGGGAGAAGGAGCCGGACGTTTGCCTTTTCGGCAAGAGGCTCTGCCGCGGGCCCGAGCGCCATGAGATGTTGCGTCTCTGGGAAAGCACAGATCCCCACTGCTGTTGTGCCTGTAGGTAGGGTGCCAAGGCACCGTGAACAGCAGCAAGAGCTTTCAGGGCTGGGCCCTTCCTTGTGGGAGAAGGAGCCGGACGTTTGGCTTTTCGGCAAGAGGCTCTGCCGCTGCCGAGCGCCATGAGCTCTTGCGTCTCTGGGAAAGCACAGATCCCCCAGTGCTGTTTGTGCCTGTAGGTAGGGCGCCAAGGCACCATGAAGAGCAGCATGAGCTTTCAGGGCTGGGCCCTTCCTTGTGGGAGAAGGAGCCGGACGTTTGCCCTTTTCGGCAAGAGGCTCTGCCGCGGCCGAGCGCCATGAGATGTTGCGTCTCTGGGAAAGCACAGATCCCCACTGCTGTTGTGCCTGTAGATAGGGCGCCAAGGCACCGTGAAGAGCAAGCAAGAGCTTTCAGGGCTGGGCCCTTCCTTGTGGGAGAAGGAACCGGACGTTTGCCTTTTCGGCAAGAGGCTCTGCCCGCGGCCGAGCGCCATGAGATCTTGCGTCTCTGGGAAAGCACAGATCCCCACTGCTGTTTGTGCCTGTAGATAGGGCGCCAAGGCACCGTGAAGAGCAACAAGAGCTTTCAGGGCTGGGCCCTTCCTGGTGGGAGAAGGAGCCGGACGTTTGCCTTTTCGGCAAGAGGCTCTGCCGCGGCCGGAGCGCCATGAGATGTTGCGTCTCTGGGAAAGCACAGATCCCCACTGCTGTTGAGCCTGTAGATAGCGGTGCCAAGGCACCGTGAAGAGCAGCAAGAGCTTTCAGGGCTGGGCCCTTCCTTGTGGGAGAAGGAGCTGGACGTTTGCCTTTTCGGCAAGAGGCCTCTGCCGCTGCCGAGCGCCATGAGATCTTGCGTCTCTGGGAAAGCACAGATCCCCAGTGCTGTTGTGCCTGTAGGTAGGGGTGCCAAGGCACCGTGAAGAGCAGCAAGAGCTTTCAGGGCTGGGCCCTTCCTTGTGGGAGAAGGAGCCGGACGTTTTGCCTTTTCGGCAAGAGGCTCTGCCGCGGGTCCGAGCGCCATGTGATGTTGCGTCTCTGGGAAAGCACAGATCCCCACTGCTGTTATCCCTGTAGATAGGGCGCCAAGGGCACCGTGAAGAGCAGCAAGAGCTTTCAGGGCTGGGCCCTTCCTTGTGGGAGAAGGAGCCGGACGTTTGCCTTTTCGGCAAGAGGCTCTGCCGCTGCCGAGCGCCATGAGCTCTTGCGTCTCTGGGAAAGCACAGATCCCCACTGCTGTTGTGCCTGTAGGTAGGGCGCCAAGGCACAGTGAAGAGCAGCAAGAGCTTTCAGGGCTGGGCCCTTCCTTGTGGGAGAAGGAGCCGGACGTTTGACTTTTCGGGCAAGAGGCTCTGCCCGCGGCCTAGCGCCATGAGATCTTGCATCTCTGGGAAAGCACAGATCCCCAGTGCTGTTGTGCCTGTAGGTAGGGCGCCAAGGCACCGTGAAGAGCAGCAAGAGCTTTCAGGGCTGGGCCCTTCCTTGTGGGAGAAGGAGCCGGACGTTTGCCTTTTCGGCAAGAGGCTTTGCCGCGGCACGAGCGCCATGAGATCTTGCGTCTCTGGGAAAGCACAGATCCCCAGTGCTGTTGTGCCTGTAGATAGGGCGCCAAGGAACCGTGAAGAGCAGCAACAGCTTTCAGGGCTGGGCCCTTCCTTGTGGGAGAAGGAGCCGGACGTTTGCCTTTTCGGCAAGAGGCTCTGCCGCTGGGCGCGAGCGCCATGAGATCTTGCGTCTCTGGGAAAGCACAGATCCCCACTGCTGCGGTGCCTGTAGATAGGGCGCCAAGGGTAGGTGAAGAGCAGCAAGAGCTTTCAGGGCTGGGCCCTTCCTTGTGGAGAAGGAGCCGGACGTTTGCCTTTTCGGCAAGAGGCTCTGCCGCGGCCGAGCGCCATGAGATGTTGCGTCTCTGGGAAAGCACAGATCCCCAGTGCTGTTGTGCCTGTAGATAGGGTGCCAAGGCACCGTGAAGAGCAGCAAGAGCTTTCAGGGCTGGGCCCTTCCTTGTGGGAGAAGGAGCCGGACGTTTGCCTTTTCGGCAAGAGGCTCTTGCCGCTGCCGAGCCCCATGAGCTCTTGCGTCTCTGGGAAAGCACAGATCCCCAGTGCTGTTGTGCCTGTAGGTAGGGCGCCAAGGCACAGTGAAGAGCAGCAAGAGCTTTGAGTGCTGGGCCCTTCCTTGCGGGAGAAGGAGCCGGACGTTTGCCTTTTCGGCAAGAGGCTTTGCCGCGGCCTAGCGCCATGAGATCTTGCATCTCTGGGAAAGCACAGATCCCCAGTGCTGTTGTGCCTGTAGATAGGGTGCCAAGGCACCGTGAAGAGCAGCAAGAGCTTTCAGGGCTGGGCCCTTCCTTGTGGGAGAAGGAGCCGGACGTTTGCCTTTTCGGCAAGAGGCTCTGCCGCGGCCGAGCGCCATGAGATGTTGCGTCTCTGGGAAAGCACAGATCCCCACTGCTGTTGTGCTCTGTAGATAGGGCGCCAAGGCACCGTGAAGAGCAGCAAGAGCTTTCAGGGCTGGGCCCTTCCTTGTGGGAGAAGGAAACCGGACGTTTGCCCTTTTCGGCAAGAGGCTCTGCCGCGGCCGGGAGCGCCATGAGATCTTGCGTCTCTGGAAAGCACAGATCTCCACTGCTGTTTGTGCCTGTAGATAGGGCGCCAAGGCACCGTGAAGAGCAGCAAGAGCTTTCAGGGCTGGGCCCTTCCTTGTGGGAGAAGGAGCCGGACGTTTGCCTTTTCGGCAAGAGGCTCTGCCGCGTCCGAGCGCCATGAGATGTTGCGTCTCTGGGAAAGCACAGATCCCCACTGCTGTTATCCCTGTAGATAGGGCGCCAAGGGTAGGTGAAGAGCAGCAAGAGCTTTCAGGGCTGGGCCCTTCCTTGTGGGAGAAGGAGCCGGACGTTTGCCTTTTCGGCAAGAGGCTCTGCGCGCGGCCGGAGCGCCATGAGACGTGCGTCTCTGGGAAAGCACATATCCCCAGTGCTGTTGTGCCTGTAGATAGGGCGCCAAGGCCACCGTGAAGAGCAGCAAGAGCTTTCAGGGCTGGGCCCTTCCTTGTGGGAGAAGGAGCCGGACGTTTGACTTTTCGGCGAGAGGCTCTGCCGCGGCCGAGCGCCATGAGCTCTTGCGTCTCTGGGAAAGCACAGATCCCCACTGCTGCGGTGCCTGTAGATAGGGCGCCAAGGGTAGGTGAAGAGCAGCAAGAGCTTTCAGGGCTGGGCCCTTCCCTCTGGGAGAAGGAGCCGGACGTTTGCCTTTTCGGCAAGAGGCTCTGCCGCGGCCGAGCACCATGAGATGTTGCGTCTCTGGGAAAGCACAGATCCCCAGTGCTGTTGTGCCTGTAGGTAGGGCGCCAAGGCACAGTGAAGAGCAGCAAGAGCTTTCAGGGCTGGGCCCTTCCTTGTGGGAGAAGGAGCCGGACGTTTGCCTTTTCGGCAAGAGGCTCTGCCGCGGCCGAGCGCCATGAGATGTTGCGTCTCTGGGAAAGCACAGATCCCCACTGCTGTTGGGCCTGTAGGTAGGGCCTCAAGGCACCGTGAAGAGCAGCAAGAGCTTTCAGGGCTGGGCCCTTCCTTGTGGGAGAAGGAGCCGGACGTTTGCCTTTTCGGCGAGAGGCTCTGCCGCGGCCGAGCGCCATGAGCTCTTGCGTCTCTGGGAAAGCACAGATCCCCACTGCTGCGGTGCCTGTAGATAGGGCGCCAAGGGTAGGTGAAGAGCAGCAACAGCTTTCAGGGCTGGGCCCTTCCTTGTGGGAGAAGGAGCCGGACGTTTGCCTTTTCGGCAAGAGGCTTTGCCGCGGCCTAGCGCCATGAGATCTTGCATCTTTGGGAAAGCACAGATCCCCAGTGCTGTTGGGCCTGTAGGTAGGTTGCAAAGGCACCGTGAAGAGCAGCAAGAGCTTTCAGGGCTGGGCCCTTCCTTGTGGGAGAAGGAGCCGGACGTTTGCCTTTTCGGCAAGAGGCTCTGCCGCGGCCGAGCGCCATGAGATCTTGCGTCTCTGGGAAAGCACAGATCCCCACAGCTGTTGTGCCTGTAGATAGGGCGCCAAGGCACCGTGAACAGCACCAACAGCTTTCAGGGCTGGGCCCTTCCTTGTGGGAGAAGGAGCCGGACGTTTGCCTTTTCGGCAAGAGGCTCTGCCGCTGCCGAGCGCCATGAGCTCTTGCGTCTCTGGGAAAGCACAGATCCCCACTGCTGTTGTGCCTGTTGGTAGGGCGCCAAGGCACCGTGAACAGCAGCAAGAGCTTTGAGGGCTGGGCCCTTCCTTGTGGGAGAAGGAGCCGGACGTTTGCCTTTTCGGCAAGAGGCTCTGCCGCGGCCGAGCGCCATGAGATCTTGCGTCTCTGGGAAAGCACAGATCCCCACTGCTGTTTTGCCTGTAGATAGGGCACCAAGGCACCGTGAAGAGCAGCAAGAGCTTTCAGGGCTGGGCCCTTCCAGGTGGGAGAAGGAGCCGGACGTTTGCCTTTTCGGCAAGAGGCTCTGCCGCGGCCGAGCGCCATGAGATCTTGCGTCTCTGGGAAAGCACAGATCCCCAGTGCTGTTGTGCCTGTAGATAGGGCGCCAAGGCACCGTGAAGAGCAGCAAGAGCTTTCAGGGCTGGGCCCTTCCTTGTGGGAGAAGGAGCCGGACGTTTGCCTTTTCGGCAAGAGGCTCTGCCGCTGCCGAGCGCCATGAGCTCTTGCGTCTCTGGGGAAAGCACAGATCCCCACTGCTGTTGTGCCTGTAGGTAGGGTGCCAAGGCACCGTGAACAGCAGCAAGAGCTTTCAGGGCTGGGCCCTTCCTTGTGGGAGAAGGAGCCGGACGTTTGCCTTTTCGGCAAGAGGCTCTGCCGCTGCCGAGCGCCATGAGCTCTTGCGTCTCTGGGAAAGCACAGATCCCCAGTGCTGTTGTGCCTGTAGGTAGGGCGCCAAGGCACCGTGAAGAGCAGCAAGAGCTTTCAGGGCTGGGCCCTTCCTTGTGGGAGAAGGAGCCGGACGTTTGCCTTTTCGGCAAGAGGCTTTGCCGCGGCCTAGCGCCATGAGATCTTGCATCTCTGGGAAAGCACAGATCCCCAGTGCTGTTGTGCCTGTAGATAGGGCGCCAAGGCACCGTGAAGAGCAGCAAGAGCTTTCAGGGCTGGGCCCTTCCTTGTGGGAGAAGGAGCCGGACGTTTGCCTTTTCGGCAAGAGGCTCTGCCGCGGCCGAGCGCCATGAGATCTTGCGTCTCTGGGAAAGCACAGATCCCCAGTGCTGTTGTGCCTGTAGATAGGGCGCCAAGGCACCGTGAAGAGCAGCAAGAGCTTTAAGGGCTGGGCCCTTCCTTGTGGGAGAAGGAGCCGGACGTTTGCCTTTTCGGCAAGAGGCTCTGCCGCGGCCGAGCGCCATGAGCTCTTGCGTCTCTGGGAAAGCACAGATCCCCACTGCTGTTGTGCCTGTAGATAGGGCGCCAAGGCACCGTGAAGAGCAGCAAGATCTTTCAGGGCTGGGCCCTTCCTGGTGGGAGAAGGAGCCGGACGTTTGCCTTTTCGGCAAGAGGCTCTGCCGCGTCCGAGCGCCATGAGATGTTGCGTCTCTGGGAAAGCACAGATCCCCACTGCTGTTATCCCTGTAGATAGGGCGCCAAGGCACCGTGAAGAGCAGCAAGAGCTTTCAGGGCTGGGCCCTTCCTTGTGGGAGAAGGAGCCGGACGTTTGCCTTTTCGGCAAGAGGCTCTGCCGCGGCCGAGCGCCATGAGCTCTTGCGTCTCTGGGAAAGCACAGATCCCCACTGCTGCGGTGCCTGTAGATAGGGCGCCAAGGCACAATGAAGAGCAGCAAGAGCTTTCAGGGCTGGGCCCTTCCTTGTGGGAGAAGGAGCCGGACGTTTGCCTTTTCGGCAAGAGGCTCTGCCGCGGGCCGAGCGCCATGAGATGTTGCGTCTCTGGGAAAGCACAGATCCCCAGTGCTGTTGTGCCTGTAGATAGGGTGCCAAGGCACCGTGAAGAGCAGCAAGAGCTTTCAGGGCTGGGCCCTTCCTTGTGGGAGAAGGAGCCGGACGTTTGCCTTTTCGGCAAGAGGCTCTGCCGCTGCCGAGCGCCATGAGATCTTGCGTCTCTGGGAAAGCACAGATCCCCACTGCTGTTGTGCCTGTAGGTAGGGTGCCAAGGCACCGTGAACAGCAGCAAGAGCTTTCAGGGCTGGGCCCTTCCTTGTGGGAGAAGGAGCCGGACGTTTGCCTTTTCGGCAAGAGGCTCTGCCGCTGCCGAGCGCCATGAGCTCTTGCGTCTCTGGGAAAGCACAGATCCCCACTGCTGTTGTGCCTGTAGGTAGGGCGCCAAGGCACCGTGAAGAGCAGCAAGAGCTTTCAGGGCTGGGCCCTTCCTTGTGGGAGAAGGAGCCGGACGTTTGCCTTTTCGGCAAGAGGCTTTGCCGCGGCCTAGCGCCATGAGATCTTGCATCTCTGGGAAAGCACAGATCCCCAGTGCTGTTGTGCCTGTAGATAGAGCGCCAAGGCACCGTGAAGAGCAGCAACAGCTTTCAGGGCTGGGCCCTTCCTTGTGGGAGAAGGAGCCGGACGTTTGCCTTTTCGGCAAGAGGCTCTGCCGCGGCCGAGCGCCATGAGATCTTGCGTCTCTGGGAAAGCACAGATCCCCAGTGCTGTTGTGCCTGTAGATAGGGCGCCAAGGCACCGTGAAGAGCAGCAAGAGCTTTCAGGGCTGGGCCCTTCCTTGTGGGAGAAGGAACCGGACGTTTGCCTTTTCGGCAAGAGGCTCTGCCGCGGCCGAGCGCCATGAGATCTTGCGTCTCTGGGAAAGCACAGATCCCCACTGCTGTTGTGCCTGTAGATAGGGTGCCAAGGCACCGTGAACAGCAGCAAGAGCTTTCAGGGCTGGGCCCTTCCTTGTGGGAGAAGGAGCCGGACGTTTGCCTTTTCGGCAAGAGGCTCTGCCGCGGCCGAGCGCCATGAGATCTTACGTCTCTGGGAAAGCACAGATCCCCACTGCTGTTGTGCCTGTAGATAGGGCGCCAAGGCACCGTGAAGAGCAGCAAGAGCTTTCAGGGCTGGGCCCTTCCTTGTGGGAGAAGGAGCCGGACGTTTGCCTTTTCGGCAAGAGGCTCTGCCGCGGCCGAGCGCCATGAGATCTTGCGTCTCTGGGAAAGCACAGATCCCCACTGCTGCGGTGCCTGTAGATAGGGCGCCAAGGCACAATGAAGAGCAGCAAGAGCTTTCAGGGCTGGGCCCTTCCTTGTGGGAGAAGGAGCCGGACGTTTGCCTTTTCGGCAAGAGGCTCTGCCGCGTCCGAGCGCCATGAGATGTTGCGTCTCTGGGAAAGCACAGATCCCCACTGCTGTTTTCCCTGTAGATAGGGCGCCAAGGCACCGTGAAGAGCAGCAAGAGCTTTCAGGGCTGGGCCCTTCCTTGTGGGAGAAGGAGCCGGACGTTTGCCTTTTCGGCAAGAGGCTCTGCCGCGGCCGAGCGCCATGAGCTCTTGCGTCTCTGGGAAAGCACAGATCCCCACTGCTGCGGTGCCTGTAGATAGGGCGCCAAGGCACAATGAAGAGCAGCAAGAGCTTTCAGGGCTGGGCCCTTCCTTGTGGGAGAAGGAGCCGGACGTTTGCCTTTTCGGCAAGAGGCTCTGCCGCGGGCCGAGCGCCATGAGATGTTGCGTCTCTGGGAAAGCACAGATCCCCAGTGCTGTTGTGCCTGTAGATAGGGTGCCAAGGCACCGTGAAGAGCAGCAAGAGCTTTCAGGGCTGGGCCCTTCCTTGTGGGAGAAGGAGCCGGACGTTTGCCTTTTCGGCAAGAGGCTTTGCCGCGGCCTAGCGCCATGAGATCTTGCATCTCTGGGAAAGCACAGATCCCCAGTGCTGTTGTGCCTGTAGATAGAGCGCCAAGGCACCGTGAAGAGCAGCAAGAGCTTTCAGGGCTGGGCCCTTCCTTGTGGGAGAAGGAGCCGGACGTTTGCCTTTTCGGCAAGAGGCTCTGCCGCGGCCGAGCGCCATGAGATCTTGCGTCTCTGGGAAAGCACAGATCCCCAGTGCTGTTGTGCCTGTAGATAGGGCGCCAAGGCACCGTGAAGAGCAGCAAGACCTTTCAGGGCTGGGCCCTTCCTTGTGGGAGAAGGAACCGGACGTTTGCCTTTTCGGCAAGAGGCTCTGCCGCGGCCGAGCGCCATGAGATCTTGCGTCTCTGGGAAAGCACAGATCCCCACTGCTGTTGTGCCTGTAGGTAGGGTGCCAAGGCACCGTGAACAGCAGCAAGAGCTTTCAGGGCTGGGCCCTTCCTTGTGGGAGAAGGAGCCGGACGTTTGCCTTTTCGGCAAGAGGCTCTGCCGCTGCCGAGCGCCATGAGCTCTTGCGTCTCTGGGAAAGCACAGATCCCCAGTGCTGTTGTGCCTGTAGGTAGGGCGCCAAGGCACCGTGAAGAGCAGCAAGAGCTTTCAGGGCTGGGCCCTTCCTTGTGGGAGAAGGAGCCGGACGTTTGCCTTTTCGGCAATAGGCTTTGCCGCGGCCTAGCGCCATGAGATCTTGCGTCTCTGGGAAAGCACAGATCCCCAGTGCTGTTGTGCCTGTAGATAGGGCGCCAAGGCACCGTGAAGAGCAGCAAGAGCTTTCAGGGCTGGGCCCTTCCTTGTGGGAGAAGGAGCCGGACGTTTGCCTTTTCGGCAAGAGGCTCTGCCGCGGCCGAGCGCCATGAGATGTTGGGTCTCTGGGAAAGCACAGATCCCCACTGCTGTTGTGCCTGTAGATAGGGCGCCAAGGCACCGTGAAGAGCAGCAAGAGCTTTCAGGGCTGGGCCCTTCCTTGTGGGAGAAGGAGCCGGACGTTTGCCTTTTCGGCAAGAGGCTCTGCCGCTGCCGAGCGCCATGAGATCTTGCGTCTCTGGGAAAGCACAGATCCCCACTGCTGTTGTGCCTGTAGATAGGGCGCCAAGGCACCGTGAAGAGCAGCAAGAGCTTTCAGGGCTGGGCCCTTCCTGGTGGGAGAAGGAGCCGGACGTTTGCCTTTTCGGCAAGAGGCTCTGCCGCGTCCGAGCGCCATGAGATGTTGCGTCTCTGGGAAAGCACAGATCCCCAGTGCTGTTATCCCTGTAGATAGGGCGCCAAGGCACCGTGAAGAGCAGCAAGAGCTTTCAGGGCTGGGCCCTTCCTTGTGGGAGAAGGAGCCGGACGTTTGCCTTTTCGGCAAGAGGCTCTGCCGCGGCCGAGCGCCATGAGATCTTGCGTCTCTGGGAAAGCACAGATCCCCACTGCTGCGGTGCCTGTAGATAGGGCGCCAAGGCACAATGAAGAGCAGCAAGAGCTTTCAGGGCTGGGCCCTTCCTTGTGGGAGAAGGAGCCGGACGTTTGCCTTTTCGGCAAGAGGCTCTGCCGCGGCCGAGCGCCATGAGATGTTGCGTCTCTGGGAAAGCACAGATCCCCAGTGCTGTTGTGCCTGTAGGTAGGGCGCCAAGGCACCGTGAAGAGCAGCAACAGCTTTCAGGGCTGGGCCCTTCCTTGTGGGAGAAGGAGCCGGACGTTTGCCTTTTCGGCAAGAGGCTCTGCCGCGGCCGAGCGCCATGAGATCTTGCGTCTCTGGGAAAGCACAGATCCCCACTGCTGTTGTGCCTGTAGATAGGGCGCCAAGGCACCGTGAAGAGCAGCAAGAGCTTTCAGGGCTGGGCCCTTCCTTGTGGGAGAAGGAACCGGACGTTTGCCTTTTCGGCAAGAGGCTCTGCCGCGGCCGAGCGCCATGAGATCTTGCGTCTCTGGGAAAGCACAGATCCCCACTGCTGTTGTGCCTGTAGATAGGGCGCCAAGGCACCGTGAAGAGCAACAAGAGCTTTCAGGGCTGGGCCCTTCCTGGTGGGAGAAGGAGCCGGACGTTTGCCTTTTCGGCAAGAGGCTCTGCCGCGGCCGAGCGCCATGAGATGTTGCGTCTCTGGGAAAGCACAGATCCCCACTGCTGTTGTGCCTGTAGATAGGGTGCCAAGGCACCGTGAAGAGCAGCAAGAGCTTTCAGGGCTGGGCCCTTCCTTGTGGGAGAAGGAGCCGGACGTTTGCCTTTTCGGCAAGAGGCTCTGCCGCGGCCGAGCGCCATGAGATGTTGCGTCTCTGGGAAAGCACAGATCCCCACTGCTGTTATCCCTGTAGATAGGGCGCCAAGGCACCGTGAAGAGCAGCAAGAGCTTTCAGGGCTGGGCCCTTCCTTGTGGGAGAAGGAGCCAGACGTTTGCCTTTTCGGCAAGAGGCTCTGCCGCTGCCGAGCGCCATGAGCTCTTGCGTCTCTGGGAAAGCACAGATCCCCACTGCTGTTGTGCCTGTAGGTAGGGCGCCAAGGCACAGTGAAGAGCAGCAAGAGCTTTCAGGGCTGGGCCCTTCCTTGTGGGAGAAGGAGCCGGACGTTTGCCTTTTCGGCAATAGGCTCTGCCGCGGCCTAGCGCCATGAGATCTTGCATCTCTGGGAAAGCACAGATCCCCAGTGCTGTTGTGCCTGTAGGTAGGGCGCCAAGGCACCGTGAAGAGCAGCAAGAGCTTTCAGGGCTGGGCCCTTCCTTGTGGGAGAAGGAGCCGGACGTTTGCCTTTTCGGCAAGAGGCTTTGCCGCGGCCGAGCGCCATGAGATCTTGCGTCTCTGGGAAAGCACAGATCCCCAGTGCTGTTGTGCCTGTAGATAGGGCGCCAAGGAACCGTGAAGAGCAGCAACAGCTTTCAGGGCTGGGCCCTTCCTTGTGGGAGAAGGAGCCGGACGTTTGCCTTTTCGGCAAGAGGCTCTGCCGCGGCCGAGCGCCATGAGATGTTGCGTCTCTGGGAAAGCACAGATCCCCAGTGCTGTTGTGCCTGTAGATAGGGTGCCAAGGCACCGTGAACAGCAGCAAGAGCTTTCAGGGCTGGGCCCTTCCTTGTGGGAGAAGGAGCCGGACGTTTGCCTTTTCGGCAAGAGGCTCTGCCGCTGCCGAGCGCCATGAGCTCTTGCGTCTCTGGGAAAGCACAGATCCCCAGTGCTGTTGTGCCTGTAGATAGGGCGCCAAGGCACCGTGAAGAGCAGCAAGAGCTTTCAGGGCTGGGCCCTTCCTTGTGGGAGAAGGAACCGGACGTTTGCCTTTTCGGCAAGAGGCTCTGCCGCGGCCGAGCGCCATGAGATGTTGCGTCTCTGGGAAAGCACAGATCCCCACTGCTGTTGTGCCTGTAGATAGGGCGCCAAGGCACCGTGAAGAGCAGCAAGAGCTTTCAGGGCTGGGCCCTTCCTTGTGGGAGAAGGAGCCGGACGTTTGCCTTTTCGGCAAGAGGCTCTGCCGCTGCCGAGCGCCATGAGATGTTGCGTCTCTGGGAAAGCACAGATCCCCAGTGCTGTTATCCCTGTAGATAGGGCGCCAAGGCACCGTGAAGAGCAGCAAGAGCTTTCAGGGCTGGGCCCTTCCTTGTGGGAGAAGGAGCCGGACGTTTGCCTTTTCGGCAAGAGGCTCTGCCGCGGCCGAGCGCCATGAGCTCTTGCGTCTCTGGGAAAGCACAGATCCCCACTGCTGCGGTGCCTGTAGATAGGGCGCCAAGGCACAATGAAGAGCAGCAAGAGCTTTCAGGGCTGGGCCCTTCCTTGTGGGAGAAGGAGCCGGACGTTTGCCTTTTCGGCAAGAGGCTCTGCCGCGGCCGAGCGCCATGAGATGTTGCGTCTCTGGGGAAAGCACAGATCCCCAGTGCTGTTGTGCCTGTAGATAGGGTGCCAAGGCACCGTGAAGAGCAGCAAGAGCTTTCAGGGCTGGGCCCTTCCTTGTGGGAGAAGGAGCCGGACGTTTGCCTTTTCGGCAAGAGGCTCTGCCGCTGCCGAGCGCCATGAGATCTTGCGTCTCTGGGAAAGCACAGATCCCCACTGCTGTTGTGCCTGTAGGTAGGGTGCCAAGGCACCGTGAACAGCAGCAAGAGCTTTCAGGGCTGGGCCCTTCCTTGTGGGAGAAGGAGCCGGACGTTTGCCTTTTCGGCAAGAGGCTCTGCCGCTGCCGAGCGCCATGAGCTCTTGCGTCTCTGGGAAAGCACAGATCCCCAGTGCTGTTGTGCCTGTAGGTAGGGCGCCAAGGCACCGTGAAGAGCAGCAAGAGCTTTCAGGGCTGGGCCCTTCCTTGTGGGAGAAGGAGCCGGACGTTTGCCTTTTCGGCAAGAGGCTTTGCCGCGGCCTAGCGCCATGAGATCTTGCATCTCTGGGAAAGCACAGATCCCCAGTGCTGTTGTGCCTGTAGATAGAGCGCCAAGGCACCGTGAAGAGCAGCAACAGCTTTCAGGGCTGGGCCCTTCCTTGTGGGAGAAGGAGCCGGACGTTTGCCTTTTCGGCAAGAGGCTCTGCCGCGGCCGAGCGCCATGAGATCTTGCGTCTCTGGGAAAGCACAGATCCCCACTGCTGTTGTGCCTGTAGATAGGGCGCCAAGGCACCGTGAAGAGCAGCAAGAGCTTTCAGGGCTGGGCCCTTCCTTGTGGGAGAAGGAACCGGACGTTTGCCTTTTCGGCAAGAGGCTCTGCCGCGGCCGAGCGCCATGAGATCTTGCGTCTCTGGGAAAGCACAGATCCCCACTGCTGTTGTGCCTGTAGATAGGGCGCCAAGGCACCGTGAAGAGCAACAAGAGCTTTCAGGGCTGGGCCCTTCCTGGTGGGAGAAGGAGCCGGACGTTTGCCTTTTCGGCAAGAGGCTCTGCCGCGGCCGAGCACCATGAGATGTTGCGTCTCTGGGAAAGCACAGATCCCCACTGCTGTTGTGCCTGTAGATAGGGTGCCAAGGCACCGTGAAGAGCAGCAAGAGCTTTCAGGGCTGGGCCCTTCCTTGTGGGAGAAGGAGCCGGACGTTTGCCTTTTCGGCAAGAGGCTCTGCCGCTGCCGAGCGCCATGAGATCTTGCGTCTCTGGGAAAGCACAGATCCCCACTGCTGTTGTGCCTGTAGGTAGGGTGCCAAGGCACCGTGAAGAGCAGCAAGAGCTTTCAGGGCTGGGCCCTTCCTTGTGGGAGAAGGAGCCGGACGTTTGCCTTTTCGGCAAGAGGCTCTGCCGCGGCCGAGCGCCATGAGATGTTGCGTCTCTGGGAAAGCACAGATCCCCACTGCTGTTATCCCTGTAGATAGGGCGCCAAGGCACCGTGAAGAGCAGCAAGAGCTTTCAGGGCTGGGCCCTTCCTTGTGGGAGAAGGAGCCGGACGTTTGCCTTTTCGGCAAGAGGCTCTGCCGCTGCCGAGCGCCATGAGCTCTTGCGTCTCTGGGAAAGCACAGATCCCCACTGCTGTTGTGCCTGTAGATAGGGCGCCAAGGCACCGTGAAGAGCAGCAAGAGCTTTCAGGGCTGGGCCCTTCCTTGTGGGAGAAGGAGCCGGACGTTTGACTTTTCGGCGAGAGGCTCTGCCGCGGCCGAGCGCCATGAGCTCTTGCGTCTCTGGGAAAGCACAGATCCCCACTGCTGCGGTGCCTGTAGATAGGGCGCCAAGGGTAGGTGAAGAGCAGCAAGAGCTTTCAGGGCTGGGCCCTTCCCTGTGGGAGAAGGAGCCGGACGTTTGCCTTTTCGGCAAGAGGCTCTGCCGCTGCCGAGCACCATGAGATGTTGCGTCTCTGGGAAAGCACAGATCCCCACTGCTGTTGTGCCTGTAGGTAGGGCGCCAAGGCACAGTGAAGAGCAGCAAGAGCTTTCAGGGCTGGGCCCTTCCTTGTGGGAGAAGGAGCCGGACGTTTGCCTTTTCGGCAAGAGGCTCTGCCGCGGGCCGAGCGCCATGAGATGTTGCGTCTCTGGGAAAGCACAGATCCCCACTGCTGCGGTGCCTGTAGATAGGGCGCCAAGGGTAGGTGAAGAGCAGCAAGAGCTTTCAGGGCTGGGCCCTTCCTTGTGGGAGAAGGAGCCGGACGTTTGCCTTTTCGGCAAGAGGCTTTGCCGCGGCCTAGCGCCATGAGATCTTGCATCTTTGGGAAAGCACAGATCCCCAGTGCTGTTGGGCCTGTAGGTAGGGCCTCAAGGCACCGTGAAGAGCAGCAAGAGCTTTCAGGGCTGGGCCCTTCCTTGTGGGAGAAGGAGCCGGACGTTTGCCTTTTCGGCAAGAGGCTCTGCCGCTGCCGAGCGCCATGAGATCTTGCGTCTCTGGGAAAGCACAGATCCCCACAGCTGTTGTGCCTGTAGATAGGGCGCCAAGGCACCGTGAACAGCACCAACAGCTTTCAGGGCTGGGCCCTTCCTTGTGGGAGAAGGAGCCGGACGTTTGCCTTTTCGGCAAGAGGCTCTGCCGCTGCCGAGCGCCATGAGCTCTTGCGTCTCTGGGAAAGCACAGATCCCCACTGCTGTTGTGCCTGTAGGTAGGGCGCCAAGGCACCGTGAAGAGCAGCAAGAGCTTTCAGGGCTGGGCCCTTCCTTGTGGGAGAAGGAGCCGGACGTTTGCCTTTTCGGCAAGAGGCTTTGCCGCGGCCTAGCGCCATGAGATCTTGCATCTCTGGGAAAGCACAGATCCCCAGTGCTGTTGTGCCTGTAGATAGGGCGCCAAGGCACCGTGAAGAGCAGCAAGAGCTTTCAGGGCTGGGCCCTTCCTTGTGGGAGAAGGAGCCGGACGTTTGCCTTTTCGGCAAGAGGCTCTGCCGCGGCCGAGCGCCATGAGATCTTGCGTCTCTGGGAAAGCACAGATCCCCAGTGCTGTTGTGCCTGTAGATAGGGCGCCAAGGCACCGTGAAGAGCAGCAAGAGCTTTCAGGGCTGGGCCCTTCCTTGTGGGAGAAGGAGCCGGACGTTTGCCTTTTCGGCAAGAGGCTCTGCCGCGGCCGAGCGCCATGAGATGTTGGGTCTCTGGGAAAGCACAGATCCCCACTGCTGTTGTGCCTGTAGATAGGGCGCCAAGGCACCGTGAAGAGCAGCAAGAGCTTTCAGGGCTGGGCCCTTCCTGGTGGGAGAAGGAGCCGGACGTTTGCCTTTTCGGCAAGAGGCTCTGCCGCGGCCGAGCGCCATGAGATGTTGCGTCTCTGGGAAAGCACAGATCCCCACTGCTGTTATCACTGTAGATAGAGCGCCAAGGCACCGTGAAGAGCAGCAAGAGCTTTCAGGGCTGGGCCCTTCCTTGTGGGAGAAGGAGCCGGACGTTTGCCTTTTCGGCAAGAGGCTCTGCCGCGGCCGAGCGCCATGAGCTCTTGCGTCTCTGGGAAAGCACAGATCCCCACTGCTGCGGTGCCTGTAGATAGGGCGCCAAGGCACAGTGAAGAGCAGCAAGAGCTTTCAGGGCTGGGCCCTTCCTTGTGGGAGAAGGAGCCGGACGTTTGCCTTTTCGGCAAGAGGCTCTGCCGCGGCCGAGCGCCATGAGATCTTGCGTCTCTGGGAAAGCACAGATCCCCAGTGCTGTTGTGCCTGTAGATAGGGTGCCAAGGCACCGTGAAGAGCAGCAAGAGCTTTCAGGGCTGGGCCCTTCCTTGTGGGAGAAGGAGCCGGACGTTTGCCTTTTCGGCAAGAGGCTCTGCCGCTGCCGAGCGCCATGAGATGTTGCGTCTCTGGGAAAGCACAGATCCCCACTGCTGTTGTGCCTGTAGGTAGGGTGCCAAGGCACCGTGAACAGCAGCAAGAGCTTTCAGGGCTGGGCCCTTCCTTGTGGGAGAAGGAGCCGGACGTTTGCCTTTTCGGCAAGAGGCTCAGCCGCTGCCGAGCGCCATGAGATCTTGCGTCTCTGGGAAAGCACAGATCCCCACTGCTGTTGTGCCTGTAGGTAGGGCGCCAAGGCACCGTGAAGAGCAGCAAGAGCTTTCAGGGCTGGGCCCTTCCTTGTGGGAGAAGGAGCCGGACGTTTGCCTTTTCGGCAAGAGGCTTTGCCGCGGCCCTAGCGCCATGAGATCTTGCATCTCTGGGAAAGCACAGATCCCCAGTGCTGTTGTGCCTGTAGATAGAGCGCCAAGGCACCGTGAAGAGCAGCAACAGCTTTCAGGGCTGGGCCCTTCCTTGTGGGAGAAGGAGCCGGACGTTTGCCTTTCCGGCAAGAGGCTCTGCCGCGGCCGAGCGCCATGAGATCTTGCGTCTCTGGGAAAGCACAGATCCCCACTGCTGTTGTGCCTGTAGATAGGGCGCCAAGGCACCGTGAAGAGCAGCAAGAGCTTTCAGGGCTGGGCCCTTCCTTGTGGGAGAAGGAACCGGACGTTTGCCTTTTCGGCAAGAGGCTCTGCCGCGGCCGAGCGCCATGAGATCTTGCGTCTCTGGGAAAGCACAGATCCCCAGTGCTGTTGTGCCTGTAGATAGGGCGCCAAGGCACCGTGAAGAGCAGCAAGAGCTTTCAGGGCTGGGCCCTTCCTTGTGGGAGAAGGAGCCGGACGTTTGCCTTTTCGGCAAGAGGCTCTGCCGCGGCCGAGCGCCATGAGCTCTTGCGTCTCTGGGAAAGCACAGATCCCCACTGCTGCGGTGCCTGTAGATAGGGCGCCAAGGGTAGGTGAAGAGCAGCAAGAGCTTTCAGGGCTGGGCCCTTCCCTGTGGGAGAAGGAGCCGGACGTTTGCCTTTTCGGCAAGAGGCTCTGCCGCGGCCGAGCACCATGAGATGTTGCGTCTCTGGGAAAGCACAGATCCCCAGTGCTGTTGTGCCTGTAGGTAGGGCGCCAAGGCACAGTGAAGAGCAGCAAGAGCTTTCAGGGCTGGGCCCTTCCTTGTGGGAGAAGGAGCCGGACGTTTGCCTTTTCGGCAAGAGGCTCTGCCGCGGCCGAGCGCCATGAGATGTTGCGTCTCTGGGAAAGCACAGATCCCCAGTGCTGTTGGGCCTGTAGGTAGGGCGCCAAGGCACCGTGAAGAGCAGCAAGAGCTTTCAGGGCTGGGCCCTTCCTTGTGGGAGAAGGAGCCGGACGTTTGCCTTTTCGGCGAGAGGCTCTGCCGCGGCCGAGCGCCATGAGCTCTTGCGTCTCTGGGAAAGCACAGATCCCCACTGCTGTTGTGCCTGTAGGTAGGGCGCCAAGGCACCGTGAAGAGCAGCAAGAGCTTTCAGGGCTGGGCCCTTCCTTGTGGGAGAAGGAGCCGGACGTTTGCCTTTTCGGCAAGAGGCTTTGCCGCGGCCTAGCGCCATGAGATCTTGCATCTTTGGGAAAGCACAGATCCCCAGTGCTGTTGGGCCTGTAGGTAGGGCCTCAGGGCACCGTGAAGAGCAGCAAGAGCTTTCAGGGCTGGGCCCTTCCTTGTGGGAGAAGGAGCCGGACGTTTGCCTTTTCGGCAAGAGGCTCTGCCGCTGCCGAGCGCCATGAGATCTTGCGTCTCTGGGAAAGCACAGATCCCCACAGCTGTTGTGCCTGTAGATAGGGCGCCAAGGCACCTTGAACAGCACCAACAGCTTTCAGGGCTGGGCCCTTCCTTGTGGGAGAAGGAGCCGGACGTTTGCCTTTTCGGCAAGAGGCTCTGCCGCTGCCGAGCGCCATGAGATCTTGCGTCTCTGGGAAAGCACAGATCCCCAGTGCTGTTGTGCCTGTAGATAGGGCGCCAAGGCACCGTGAAGAGCAGCAACAGCTTTCAGGGCTGGGCCCTTCCTTGTGGGAGAAGGAGCCGGACGTTTGCCTTTTCGGCAAGAGGCTCTGCCGCGGCCGAGCGCCATGAGATCTTGCGTCTCTGGGAAAGCACAGATCCCCACTGCTGTTGTGCCTGTAGATAGGGCGCCAAGGCACCGTGAAGAGCAGCAAGAGCTTTCAGGGCTGGGCCCTTCCTGGTGGGAGAAGGAGCCGGATGTTTGCCTTTTCGGCAAGAGGCTCTGCCGCGTCCGAGCGCCATGAGATGTTGCGTCTCTGGGAAAGCACAGATCCCCACTGCTGTTATCCCTGTAGATAGGGCGCCAAGGCACCGTGAAGAGCAGCAAGAGCTTTCAGGGCTGGGCCCTTCCTTGTGGGAGAAGGAGCCGGACGTTTGCCTTTTCGGCAAGAGGCTCTGCCGCGGCCGAGCGCCATGAGCTCTTGCGTCTCTGGGAAAGCACAGATCCCCACTGCTGCGGTGCCTGTAGATAGGGCGCCAAGGCACAGTGAAGAGCAGCAAGAGCTTTCAGGGCTGGGCCCTTCCTTGTGGGAGAAGGAGCCGGACGTTTGCCTTTTCGGCAAGAGGCTCTGCCGCTGCCGAGCGCCATGAGATGTTGCGTCTCTGGGAAAGCACAGATCCCCACTGCTGTTGTGCCTGTAGGTAGGGTGCCAAGGCACCGTGAACAGCAGCAAGAGCTTTCAGGGCTGGGCCCTTCCTTGTGGGAGAAGGAGCCGGACGTTTGCCTTTTCGGCAAGAGGCTCTGCCGCTGCCGAGCGCCATGAGATCTTGCGTCTCTGGGAAAGCACAGATCCCCACTGCTGTTGTGCCTGTAGGTAGGGCGCCAAGGCACCGTGAAGAGCAGCAAGAGCTTTCAGGGCTGGGCCCTTCCTTGTGGGAGAAGGAGCCGGACGTTTGCCTTTTCGGCAAGAGGCTTTGCCGCGGCCTAGCGCCATGAGATCTTGCATCTCTGGGAAAGCACAGATCCCCACTGCTGCGGTGCCTGTAGATGGGGCGCCAAGGGTAGGTGAAGAGCAGCAAGAGCTTTCAGGGCTGGGCCCTTCCCTGTGGGAGAAGGAGCCGGACGTTTGCCTTTTCGGCAAGAGGCTCTGCCGCGGCCGAGCACCATGAGATGTTGCGTCTCTGGGAAAGCACAGATCCCCAGTGCTGTTGTGCCTGTAGGTAGGGCGCCAAGGCACAGTGAAGAGCAGCAAGAGCTTTCAGGGCTGGGCCCTTCCTTGTGGGAGAAGGAGCCGGACGTTTGCCTTTTCGGCAAGAGGCTCTGCCACGGCCGAGCGCCATGAGCTCTTGCGTCTCTGGGAAAGCACAGATCCCCACTGCTGCGGTGCCTGTAGATAGGGCGCCAAGGGTAGGTGAAGAGCAGCAAGAGCTTTCAGGGCTGGGCCCTTCCTTGTGGGAGAAGGAGCCGGACGTTTGCCTTTTCGGCAAGAGGCTTTGCCGCGGCCTAGCGCCATGAGATCTTGCATCTTTGGGAAAGCACAGATCCCCAGTGCTGTTGGGCCTGTAGGTATGGCCTCAAGGCACCGTGAAGAGCAGCAAGAGCTTTCAGGGCTGGGCCCTTCCTTGTGGGAGAAGGAGCCGGACGTTTGCCTTTTCGGCAAGAGGCTCTGCCGCTGCCGAGCGCCATGAGATCTTGCGTCTCTGGGAAAGCACAGATCCCCACAGCTGTTGTGCCTGTAGATAGGGCGCCAAGGCACCGTGAACAGCACCAACAGCTTTCAGGGCTGGGCCCTTCCTTGTGGGAGAAGGAGCCGGACGTTTGCCTTTTCGGCAAGAGGCTCTGCCGCTGCCGAGCGCCATGAGATCTTGCGTCTCTGGGAAAGCACAGATCCCCAGTGCTGTTGTGCCTGTAGATAGGGCGCCAAGGCACCGTGAAGAGCAGCAACAGCTTTCAGGGCTGGGCCCTTCCTTGTGGGAGAAGGAGCCGGACGTTTGCCTTTTCGGCAAGAGGCTCTGCCGCGGCCGAGCGCCATGAGATCTTGCGTCTCTGGGAAAGCACAGATCCCCACTGCTGTTGTGCCTGTAGATAGGGCGCCAAGGCACCGTGAAGAGCAGCAAGAGCTTTCAGGGCTGGGCCCTTCCTGGTGGGAGAAGGAGCCGGACGTTTGCCTTTTCGGCAAGAGGCTCTGCCGCGTCCGAGCGCCATGAGATGTTGCGTCTCTGGGAAAGCACAGATCCCCACTGCTGTTATCCCTGTAGATAGGGCGCCAAGGCACCGTGAAGAGCAGCAAGAGCTTTCAGGGCTGGGCCCTTCCTTGTGGGAGAAGGAGCCGGACGTTTGCCTTTTCGGCAAGAGGCTCTGCCGCGGCCGAGCGCCATGAGCTCTTGCGTCTCTGGGAAAGCACAGATCCCCACTGCTGCGGTGCCTGTAGATAGGGCACCAAGGCACAGTGAAGAGCAGCAAGAGCTTTCAGGGCTGGGCCCTTCCTTGTGGGAGAAGGAGCCGGACGTTTGCCTTTTCGGCAAGAGGCTCTGCCGCTGCCGAGCGCCATGAGATGTTGCGTCTCTGGGAAAGCACAGATCCCCACTGCTGTTGTGCCTGTAGGTAGGGTGCCAAGGCACCGTGAAGAGCAGCAAGAGCTTTCAGGGCTGGGCCCTTCCTTGTGGGAGAAGGAGCCGGACGTTTGCCTTTTCGGCAAGAGGCTCTGCCGCTGCCGAGCGCCATGAGATCTTGCGTCTCTGGGAAAGCACAGATCCCCAGTGCTGTTGTGCCTGTAGGTAGGGCGCCAAGGCACCGTGAAGAGCAGCAAGAGCTTTCAGGGCTGGGCCCTTCCTTGTGGGAGAAGGAGCCGGACGTTTGCCTTTTCGGCAAGAGGCTTTGCCGCGGCCTAGCGCCATGAGATCTTGCATCTCTGGGAAAGCACAGATCCCCAGTGCTGTTGTGCCTGTAGATAGAGCGCCAAGGCACCGTGAAGAGCAGCAACAGCTTTCAGGGCTGGGCCCTTCCTTGTGGGAGAAGGAGCCGGACGTTTGCCTTTTCGGCAAGAGGCTCTGCCGCTGCCGAGCGCCATGAGATCTTGCGTCTCTGGGAAAGCACAGATCCCCAGTGCTGTTGTGCCTGTAGATAGGGCGCCAAGGCACCGTGAAGAGCAGCAAGAGCTTTCAGGGCTGGGCCCTTCCTTGTGGGAGAAGGAAGCGGACGTTTGCCTTTTCGGCAAGAGGCTCAGCCGCGGCCGAGCACCATGAGATCTTGCGTCTCTGGGAAAGCACAGATCCCCACTGCTGTTGTGCCTGTAGATAGGGCGCCAAGGCACCGTGAAGAGCAACAAGAGCTTTCAGGGCTGGGCCCTTCCTTGTGGGAGAAGGAGCCGGACGTTTGCCTTTTCGGCAAGAGGCTCTGCCGCGGCCGAGCGCCATGAGCTCTTGCGTCTCTGGGAAAGCACAGATCCCCACTGCTGCGGTGCCTGTAGATAGGGCGCCAAGGGTAGGTGAAGAGCAGCAAGAGCTTTCAGGGCTGGGCCCTTCCCTGTGGGAGAAGGAGCCGGACGTTTGCCTTTTCGGCAAGAGGCTCTGCCGCGGCCTAGCGCCATGAGATCTTGCATCTTTGGGAAAGCACAGATCCCCAGTGCTGTTGGGCCTGTAGGTAGGGCCTCAAGGCACCGTGAAGAGCAGCAAGAGCTTTCAGGGCTGGGCCCTTCCTTGTGGGAGAAGGAGCCGGACGTTTGCCTTTTCGGCAAGAGGCTCTGCCGCTGCCGAGCGCCATGAGATCTTGCGTCTCTGGGAAAGCACAGATCCCCACAGCTGTTGTGCCTTTAGATAGGGCGCCAAGGCACCGTGAACAGCACCAACAGCTTTCAGGGCTGGGCCCTTCCTTGTGGGAGAAGGAGCCGGACGTTTGCCTTTTCGGCAAGAGGCTCTGCCGCTGCCGAGCGCCATGAGATCTTGCGTCTCTGGGAAAGCACATATCCCCAGTGCTGTTGTGCCTGTTGGTAGGGCGCCAAGGCACCGTGAACAGCAGCAAGAGCTTTGAGGGCTGGGCCCTTCCTGGTGGGAGAAGGAGCCGGACGTTTGCCTTTTCGGCAAGAGGCTCTGCCGCTGCCGAGCGCCATGAGATGTTGCGTCTCTGGGAAAGCACAGATCCCCAGTGCTGTTGTGCCTGTAGATAGGGCGCCAAGGCACCGTGAAGAGCAGCAAGAGCTTTCAGGGCTGGGCCCTTCCAGGTGGGAGAAGGAGCCGGACGTTTGCCTTTTCGGCAAGAGGCTCTGCCGCGGCCGAGCGCCATGAGATCTTGCGTCTCTGGGAAAGCACAGATCCCCAGTGCTGTTGTGCCTGTAGATAGGGCGCCAAGGCACCGTGAAGAGCAGCAAGAGCTTTCAGGGCTGGGCCCTTCCTTGTGGGAGAAGGAGCCGGACGTTTGCCTTTTCGGCAAGAGGCTCTGCCGCTGCCGAGCGCCATGAGCTCTTGCGTCTCTGGGAAAGCACAGATCCCCACTGCTGTTGTGCCTGTAGGTAGGGTGCCAAGGCACCGTGAACAGCAGCAAGAGCTTTCAGGGCTGGGCCCTTCCTTGTGGGAGAAGGAGCCGGACGTTTGCCTTTTCGGCAAGAGGCTCTGCCGCGGCCGAGCGCCATGAGCTCTTGCGTCTCTGGGAAAGCACAGATCCCCACTGCTGTTGTGCCTGTAGGTAGGGCGCCAAGGCACCGTGAAGAGCAGCAAGAGCTTTCAGGGCTGGGCCCTTCCTTGTGGGAGAAGGAGCCGGACGTTTGCCTTTTCGGCAAGAGGCTCTGCCGCTGCCGAGCGCCATGAGCTCTTGCGTCTCTGGGAAAGCACAGATCCCCAGTGCTGTTGTGCCTGTAGATAGAGCGCCAAGGCACCGTGAAGAGCAGCAACAGCTTTCAGGGCTGGGCCCTTCCTTGTGGGAGAAGGAGCCGGACGTTTGCCTTTTCGGCAAGAGGCTCTGCCGCGGCCGAGCGCCATGAGATGTTGCGTCTCTGGGAAAGCACAGATCCCCAGTGCTGTTGTGCCTGTAGATAGGGCGCCAAGGCACCGTGAAGAGCAGCAAGAGCTTTCAGGGCTGGGCCCTTCCTTGTGGGAGAAGGAACCGGACGTTTGCCTTTTCGGCAAGAGGCTCTGCCGCGGCCGAGCGCCATGAGATCTTGCGTCTCTGGGAAAGCACAGATCCCCACTGCTGTTGTGCCTGTAGATAGGGCGCCAAGGCACCGTGAAGAGCAACAAGAGCTTTCAGGGCTGGGCCCTTCCTGGTGGGAGAAGGAGCCGGACGTTTGCCTTTTCGGCAAGAGGCTCTGCCGCGGCCGAGCGCCATGAGATCTTGCGTCTCTGGGAAAGCACAGATCCCCACTGCTGTTGTGCCTGTAGATAGGGTGCCAAGGCACCGTGAAGAGCAGCAAGAGCTTTCAGGGCTGGGCCCTTCCTTGTGGGAGAAGGAGCCGGACGTTTGCCTTTTCGGCAAGAGGCTCTGCCGCTGCCGAGCGCCATGAGCTCTTGCGTCTCTGGGAAAGCACAGATCCCCACTGCTGTTGTGCCTGTAGGTAGGGTGCCAAGGCACCGTGAACAGCAGCAAGAGCTTTCAGGGCTGGGCCCTTCCTTGTGGGAGAAGGAGCCGGACGTTTGCCTTTTCGGCAAGAGGCTCTGCCGCTGCCGAGCGCCATGAGCTCTTGCGTCTCTGGGAAAGCACAGATCCCCAGTGCTGTTGTGCCTGTAGGTAGGGCGCCAAGGCACCGTGAAGAGCAGCAAGAGCTTTCAGGGCTGGGCCCTTCCTTGTGGGAGAAGGAGCCGGACGTTTGCCTTTTCGGCAAGAGGCTCTGCCGCTGCCGAGCGCCATGAGCTCTTGCGTCTCTGGGAAAGCACAGATCCCCAGTGCTGTTGTGCCTGTAGATAGAGCGCCAAGGCACCGTGAAGAGCAGCAACAGCTTTCAGGGCTGGGCCCTTCCTTGTGGGAGAAGGAGCCGGACGTTTGCCTTTTCGGCAAGAGGCTCTGCCGCGGCCGAGCGCCATGAGATCTTGCGTCTCTGGGAAAGCACAGATCCCCAGTGCTGTTGTGCCTGTAGATAGGGCGCCAAGGCACCGTGAAGAGCAGCAAGAGCTTTCAGGGCTGGGCCCTTCCTTGTGGGAGAAGGAACCGGACGTTTGCCTTTTCGGCAAGAGGCTCTGCCGCGGCCGAGCGCCATGAGATCTTGCGTCTCTGGGAAAGCACAGATCCCCACTGCTGTTGTGCCTGTAGATAGGGCGCCAAGGCACCGTGAAGAGCAACAAGAGCTTTCAGGGCTGGGCCCTTCCTGGTGGGAGAAGGAGCCGGACGTTTGCCTTTTCGGCAAGAGGCTCTGCCGCGGCCGAGCGCCATGAGATCTTGCGTCTCTGGGAAAGCACAGATCCCCACTGCTGTTGTGCCTGTAGATAGGGTGCCAAGGCACCGTGAAGAGCAGCAAGAGCTTTCAGGGCTGGGCCCTTCCTTGTGGGAGAAGGAGCCGGACGTTTGCCTTTTCGGCAAGAGGCTTTGCCGCGGCCTAGCGCCATGAGATCTTGCATCTTTGGGAAAGCACAGATCCCCAGTGCTGTTGGGCCTGTAGGTAGGGCCTCAGGGCACCGTGAAGAGCAGCAAGAGCTTTCAGGGCTGGGCCCTTCCTTGTGGGAGAAGGAGCCGGACGTTTGCCTTTTCGGCAAGAGGCTCTGCCGCTGCCGAGCGCCATGAGATCTTGCGTCTCTGGGAAAGCACAGATCCCCACAGCTGTTGTGCCTGTAGATAGGGCGCCAAGGCACCTTGAACAGCACCAACAGCTTTCAGGGCTGGGCCCTTCCTTGTGGGAGAAGGAGCCGGACGTTTGCCTTTTCGGCAAGAGGCTCTGCCGCTGCCGAGCGCCATGAGATCTTGCGTCTCTGGGAAAGCACAGATCCCCAGTGCTGTTGTGCCTGTAGATAGGGCGCCAAGGCACCGTGAAGAGCAGCAACAGCTTTCAGGGCTGGGCCCTTCCTTGTGGGAGAAGGAGCCGGACGTTTGCCTTTTCGGCAAGAGGCTCTGCCGCGGCCGAGCGCCATGAGATCTTGCGTCTCTGGGAAAGCACAGATCCCCACTGCTGTTGTGCCTGTAGATAGGGCGCCAAGGCACCGTGAAGAGCAGCAAGAGCTTTCAGGGCTGGGCCCTTCCTGGTGGGAGAAGGAGCCGGACGTTTGCCTTTTCGGCAAGAGGCTCTGCCGCGTCCGAGCGCCATGAGATGTTGCGTCTCTGGGAAAGCACAGATCCCCACTGCTGTTATCCCTGTAGATAGGGCGCCAAGGCACCGTGAAGAGCAGCAAGAGCTTTCAGGGCTGGGCCCTTCCTTGTGGGAGAAGGAGCCGGACGTTTGCCTTTTCGGCAAGAGGCTCTGCCGCGGCCGAGCGCCATGAGCTCTTGCGTCTCTGGGAAAGCACAGATCCCCACTGCTGCGGTGCCTGTAGATAGGGCGCCAAGGCACAGTGAAGAGCAGCAAGAGCTTTCAGGGCTGGGCCCTTCCTTGTGGGAGAAGGAGCCGGACGTTTGCCTTTTCGGCAAGAGGCTCTGCCGCTGCCGAGCGCCATGAGATGTTGCGTCTCTGGGAAAGCACAGATCCCCACTGCTGTTGTGCCTGTAGGTAGGGTGCCAAGGCACCGTGAACAGCAGCAAGAGCTTTCAGGGCTGGGCCCTTCCTTGTGGGAGAAGGAGCCGGACGTTTGCCTTTTCGGCAAGAGGCTCTGCCGCTGCCGAGCGCCATGAGATCTTGCGTCTCTGGGAAAGCACAGATCCCCACTGCTGTTGTGCCTGTAGGTAGGGCGCCAAGGCACCGTGAAGAGCAGCAAGAGCTTTCAGGGCTGGGCCCTTCCTTGTGGGAGAAGGAGCCGGACGTTTGCCTTTTCGGCAAGAGGCTTTGCCGCGGCCTAGCGCCATGAGATCTTGCATCTCTGGGAAAGCACAGATCCCCACTGCTGCGGTGCCTGTAGATGGGGCGCCAAGGGTAGGTGAAGAGCAGCAAGAGCTTTCAGGGCTGGGCCCTTCCCTGTGGGAGAATGAGCCGGACGTTTGCCTTTTCGGCAAGAGGCTCTGCCGCGGCCGAGCACCATGAGATGTTGCGTCTCTGGGAAAGCACAGATCCCCAGTGCTGTTGTGCCTGTAGGTAGGGCGCCAAGGCACAGTGAAGAGCAGCAAGAGCTTTCAGGGCTGGGCCCTTCCTTGTGGGAGAAGGAGCCGGACGTTTGCCTTTTCGGCAAGAGGCTCTGCCACGGCCGAGCGCCATGAGCTCTTGCGTCTCTGGGAAAGCACAGATCCCCACTGCTGCGGTGCCTGTAGATAGGGCGCCAAGGGTAGGTGAAGAGCAGCAAGAGCTTTCAGGGCTGGGCCCTTCCTTGTGGGAGAAGGAGCCGGACGTTTGCCTTTTCGGCAAGAGGCTTTGCCGCGGCCTAGCGCCATGAGATCTTGCGTCTCTGGGAAAGCACAGATCCCCAGTGCTGTTGGGCCTGTAGGTATGGCCTCAAGGCACCGTGAAGAGCAGCAAGAGCTTTCAGGGCTGGGCCCTTCCTTGTGGGAGAAGGAGCCGGACGTTTGCCTTTTCGGCAAGAGGCTCTGCCGCTGCCGAGCGCCATGAGATCTTGCGTCTCTGGGAAAGCACAGATCCCCACAGCTGTTGTGCCTGTAGATAGGGCGCCAAGGCACCGTGAACAGCACCAACAGCTTTCAGGGCTGGGCCCTTCCTTGTGGGAGAAGGAGCCGGACGTTTGCCTTTTCGGCAAGAGGCTCTGCCGCTGCCGAGCGCCATGAGATCTTGCGTCTCTGGGAAAGCACAGATCCCCAGTGCTGTTGTGCCTGTAGATAGGGCGCCAAGGCACCGTGAAGAGCAGCAACAGCTTTCAGGGCTGGGCCCTTCCTTGTGGGAGAAGGAGCCGGACGTTTGCCTTTTCGGCAAGAGGCTCTGCCGCGGCCGAGCGCCATGAGATCTTGCGTCTCTGGGAAAGCACAGATCCCCACTGCTGTTGTGCCTGTAGATAGGGCGCCAAGGCACCGTGAAGAGCAGCAAGAGCTTTCAGGGCTGGGCCCTTCCTGGTGGGAGAAGGAGCCGGACGTTTGCCTTTTCGGCAAGAGGCTCTGCCGCGTCCGAGCGCCATGAGATGTTGCGTCTCTGGGAAAGCACAGATCCCCACTGCTGTTATCCCTGTAGATAGGGCGCCAAGGCACCGTGAAGAGCAGCAAGAGCTTTCAGGGCTGGGCCCTTCCTTGTGGGAGAAGGAGCCGGACGTTTGCCTTTTCGGCAAGAGGCTCTGCCGCGGCCGAGCGCCATGAGCTCTTGCGTCTCTGGGAAAGCACAGATCCCCACTGCTGCGGTGCCTGTAGATAGGGCACCAAGGCACAGTGAAGAGCAGCAAGAGCTTTCAGGGCTGGGCCCTTCCTTGTGGGAGAAGGAGCCGGACGTTTGCCTTTTCGGCAAGAGGCTCTGCCGCTGCCGAGCGCCATGAGATGTTGCGTCTCTGGGAAAGCACAGATCCCCACTGCTGTTGTGCCTGTAGGTAGGGTGCCAAGGCACCGTGAAGAGCAGCAAGAGCTTTCAGGGCTGGGCCCTTCCTTGTGGGAGAAGGAGCCGGACGTTTGCCTTTTCGGCAAGAGGCTCTGCCGCTGCCGAGCGCCATGAGATCTTGCGTCTCTGGGAAAGCACAGATCCCCAGTGCTGTTGTGCCTGTAGGTAGGGCGCCAAGGCACCGTGAAGAGCAGCAAGAGCTTTCAGGGCTGGGCCCTTCCTTGTGGGAGAAGGAGCCGGACGTTTGCCTTTTCGGCAAGAGGCTTTGCCGCGGCCTAGCGCCATGAGATCTTGCATCTCTGGGAAAGCACAGATCCCCAGTGCTGTTGTGCCTGTAGATAGAGCGCCAAGGCACCGTGAAGAGCAGCAACAGCTTTCAGGGCTGGGCCCTTCCTTGTGGGAGAAGGAGCCGGACGTTTGCCTTTTCGGCAAGAGGCTCTGCCGCTGCCGAGCGCCATGAGATCTTGCGTCTCTGGGAAAGCACAGATCCCCAGTGCTGTTGTGCCTGTAGATAGGGCGCCAAGGCACCGTGAAGAGCAGCAAGAGCTTTCAGGGCTGGGCCCTTCCTTGTGGGAGAAGGAAGCGGACGTTTGCCTTTTCGGCAAGAGGCTCAGCCGCGGCCGAGCACCATGAGATCTTGCGTCTCTGGGAAAGCACAGATCCCCACTGCTGTTGTGCCTGTAGATAGGGCGCCAAGGCACCGTGAAGAGCAACAAGAGCTTTCAGGGCTGGGCCCTTCCTTGTGGGAGAAGGAGCCGGACGTTTGCCTTTTCGGCAAGAGGCTCTGCCGCGGCCGAGCGCCATGAGCTCTTGCGTCTCTGGGAAAGCACAGATCCCCACTGCTGCGGTGCCTGTAGATAGGGCGCCAAGGGTAGGTGAAGAGCAGCAAGAGCTTTCAGGGCTGGGCCCTTCCCTGTGGGAGAAGGAGCCGGACGTTTGCCTTTTCGGCAAGAGGCTCTGCCGCGGCCTAGCGCCATGAGATCTTGCATCTTTGGGAAAGCACAGATCCCCAGTGCTGTTGGGCCTGTAGGTAGGGCCTCAAGGCACCGTGAAGAGCAGCAAGAGCTTTCAGGGCTGGGCCCTTCCTTGTGGGAGAAGGAGCCGGACGTTTGCCTTTTCGGCAAGAGGCTCTGCCGCTGCCGAGCGCCATGAGATCTTGCGTCTCTGGGAAAGCACAGATCCCCACAGCTGTTGTGCCTTTAGATAGGGCGCCAAGGCACCGTGAACAGCACCAACAGCTTTCAGGGCTGGGCCCTTCCTTGTGGGAGAAGGAGCCGGACGTTTGCCTTTTCGGCAAGAGGCTCTGCCGCTGCCGAGCGCCATGAGATCTTGCGTCTCTGGGAAAGCACATATCCCCAGTGCTGTTGTGCCTGTTGGTAGGGCGCCAAGGCACCGTGAACAGCAGCAAGAGCTTTGAGGGCTGGGCCCTTCCTTGTGGGAGAAGGAGCCGGACGTTTGCCTTTTCGGCAAGAGGCTCTGCCGCTGCCGAGCGCCATGAGATGTTGCGTCTCTGGGAAAGCACAGATCCCCAGTGCTGTTGTGCCTGTAGATAGGGCGCCAAGGCACCGTGAAGAGCAGCAAGAGCTTTCAGGGCTGGGCCCTTCCAGGTGGGAGAAGGAGCCGGACGTTTGCCTTTTCGGCAAGAGGCTCTGCCGCGGCCGAGCGCCATGAGATCTTGCGTCTCTGGGAAAGCACAGATCCCCAGTGCTGTTGTGCCTGTAGATAGGGCGCCAAGGCACCGTGAAGAGCAGCAAGAGCTTTCAGGGCTGGGCCCTTCCTTGTGGGAGAAGGAGCCGGACGTTTGCCTTTTCGGCAAGAGGCTCTGCCGCTGCCGAGCGCCATGAGCTCTTGCGTCTCTGGGAAAGCACAGATCCCCACTGCTGTTGTGCCTGTAGGTAGGGTGCCAAGGCACCGTGAACAGCAGCAAGAGCTTTCAGGGCTGGGCCCTTCCTTGTGGGAGAAGGAGCCGGACGTTTGCCTTTTCGGCAAGAGGCTCTGCCGCGGCCGAGCGCCATGAGCTCTTGCGTCTCTGGGAAAGCACAGATCCCCACTGCTGTTGTGCCTGTAGGTAGGGCGCCAAGGCACCGTGAAGAGCAGCAAGAGCTTTCAGGGCTGGGCCCTTCCTTGTGGGAGAAGGAGCCGGACGTTTGCCTTTTCGGCAAGAGGCTCTGCCGCTGCCGAGCGCCATGAGCTCTTGCGTCTCTGGGAAAGCACAGATCCCCAGTGCTGTTGTGCCTGTAGATAGAGCGCCAAGGCACCGTGAAGAGCAGCAACAGCTTTCAGGGCTGGGCCCTTCCTTGTGGGAGAAGGAGCCGGACGTTTGCCTTTTCGGCAAGAGGCTCTGCCGCGGCCGAGCGCCATGAGATGTTGCGTCTCTGGGAAAGCACAGATCCCCAGTGCTGTTGTGCCTGTAGATAGGGCGCCAAGGCACCGTGAAGAGCAGCAAGAGCTTTCAGGGCTGGGCCCTTCCTTGTGGGAGAAGGAACCGGACGTTTGCCTTTTCGGCAAGAGGCTCTGCCGCGGCCGAGCGCCATGAGATCTTGCGTCTCTGGGAAAGCACAGATCCCCACTGCTGTTGTGCCTGTAGATAGGGCGCCAAGGCACCGTGAAGAGCAACAAGAGCTTTCAGGGCTGGGCCCTTCCTGGTGGGAGAAGGAGCCGGACGTTTGCCTTTTCGGCAAGAGGCTCTGCCGCGGCCGAGCGCCATGAGATCTTGCGTCTCTGGGAAAGCACAGATCCCCACTGCTGTTGTGCCTGTAGATAGGGTGCCAAGGCACCGTGAAGAGCAGCAAGAGCTTTCAGGGCTGGGCCCTTCCTTGTGGGAGAAGGAGCCGGACGTTTGCCTTTTCGGCAAGAGGCTCTGCCGCTGCCGAGCGCCATGAGCTCTTGCGTCTCTGGGAAAGCACAGATCCCCACTGCTGTTGTGCCTGTAGGTAGGGTGCCAAGGCACCGTGAACAGCAGCAAGAGCTTTCAGGGCTGGGCCCTTCCTTGTGGGAGAAGGAGCCGGACGTTTGCCTTTTCGGCAAGAGGCTCTGCCGCTGCCGAGCGCCATGAGCTCTTGCGTCTCTGGGAAAGCACAGATCCCCAGTGCTGTTGTGCCTGTAGGTAGGGCGCCAAGGCACCGTGAAGAGCAGCAAGAGCTTTCAGGGCTGGGCCCTTCCTTGTGGGAGAAGGAGCCGGACGTTTGCCTTTTCGGCAAGAGGCTCTGCCGCTGCCGAGCGCCATGAGCTCTTGCGTCTCTGGGAAAGCACAGATCCCCAGTGCTGTTGTGCCTGTAGATAGAGCGCCAAGGCACCGTGAAGAGCAGCAACAGCTTTCAGGGCTGGGCCCTTCCTTGTGGGAGAAGGAGCCGGACGTTTGCCTTTTCGGCAAGAGGCTCTGCCGCGGCCGAGCGCCATGAGATCTTGCGTCTCTGGGAAAGCACAGATCCCCAGTGCTGTTGTGCCTGTAGATAGGGCGCCAAGGCACCGTGAAGAGCAGCAAGAGCTTTCAGGGCTGGGCCCTTCCTTGTGGGAGAAGGAACCGGACGTTTGCCTTTTCGGCAAGAGGCTCTGCCGCGGCCGAGCGCCATGAGATCTTGCGTCTCTGGGAAAGCACAGATCCCCACTGCTGTTGTGCCTGTAGATAGGGCGCCAAGGCACCGTGAAGAGCAACAAGAGCTTTCAGGGCTGGGCCCTTCCTGGTGGGAGAAGGAGCCGGACGTTTGCCTTTTCGGCAAGAGGCTCTGCCGCGGCCGAGCGCCATGAGATCTTGCGTCTCTGGGAAAGCACAGATCCCCACTGCTGTTGTGCCTGTAGATAGGGTGCCAAGGCACCGTGAAGAGCAGCAAGAGCTTTCAGGGCTGGGCCCTTCCTTGTGGGAGAAGGAGCCGGACGTTTGCCTTTTCGGCAAGAGGCTCTGCCGCTGCCGAGCGCCATGAGCTCTTGCGTCTCTGGGAAAGCACAGATCCCCACTGCTGTTGTGCCTGTAGGTAGGGTGCCAAGGCACCGTGAACAGCAGCAAGAGCTTTCAGGGCTGGGCCCTTCCTTGTGGGAGAAGGAGCCGGACGTTTGCCTTTTCGGCAAGAGGCTCTGCCGCTGCCGAGCGCCATGAGCTCTTGCGTCTCTGGGAAAGCACAGATCCCCAGTGCTGTTGTGCCTGTAGGTAGGGCGCCAAGGCACCGTGAAGAGCAGCAAGAGCTTTCAGGGCTGGGCCCTTCCTTGTGGGAGAAGGAGCCGGACGTTTGCCTTTTCGGCAAGAGGCTCTGCCGCTGCCGAGCGCCATGAGCTCTTGCGTCTCTGGGAAAGCACAGATCCCCAGTGCTGTTGTGCCTGTAGATAGAGCGCCAAGGCACCGTGAAGAGCAGCAACAGCTTTCAGGGCTGGGCCCTTCCTTGTGGGAGAAGGAGCCGGACGTTTGCCTTTTCGGCAAGAGGCTCTGCCGCGGCCGAGCGCCATGAGATCTTGCGTCTCTGGGAAAGCACAGATCCCCAGTGCTGTTGTGCCTGTAGATAGGGCGCCAAGGCACCGTGAAGAGCAGCAAGAGCTTTCAGGGCTGGGCCCTTCCTTGTGGGAGAAGGAACCGGACGTTTGCCTTTTCGGCAAGAGGCTCTGCCGCGGCCGAGCGCCATGAGATCTTGCGTCTCTGGGAAAGCACAGATCCCCACTGCTGTTGTGCCTGTAGATAGGGCGCCAAGGCACCGTGAAGAGCAACAAGAGCTTTCAGGGCTGGGCCCTTCCTGGTGGGAGAAGGAGCCGGACGTTTGCCTTTTCGGCAAGAGGCTCTGCCGCTGCCGAGCGCCATGAGATCTTGCGTCTCTGGGAAAGCACAGATCCCCACTGCTGTTGTGCCTGTAGGTAGGGTGCCAAGGCACCGTGAAGAGCAGCAAGAGCTTTCAGGGCTGGGCCCTTCCTTGTGGGAGAAGGAGCCGGACGTTTGCCTTTTCGGCAAGAGGCTCTGCCGCGGCCGAGCGCCATGAGATGTTGCGTCTCTGGGAAAGCACAGATCCCCACTGCTGTTATCCCTGTAGATAGGGCGCCAAGGCACCGTGAAGAGCAGCAAGAGCTTTCAGGGCTGGGCCCTTCCAGGTGGGAGAAGGAGCCGGACGTTTGCCTTTTCGGCAAGAGGCTCTGCCGCTGCCGAGCGCCATGAGCTCTTGCGTCTCTGGGAAAGCACAGATCCCCACTGCTGTTGTGCCTGTAGGTAGGGCGCCAAGGCACAGTGAAGAGCAGCAAGAGCTTTCAGGGCTGGGCCCTTCCTTGTGGGAGAAGGAGCCGGACGTTTGCCTTTTCGGCAATAGGCTCTGCCGCGGCCTAGCGCCATGAGATCTTGCATCTCTGGGAAAGCACAGATCCCCAGTGCTGTTGTGCCTGTAGGTAGGGCGCCAAGGCACCGTGAAGAGCAGCAAGAGCTTTCAGGGCTGGGCCCTTCCTTGTGGGAGAAGGAGCCGGACGTTTGCCTTTTCGGCAAGAGGCTTTGCCGCGGCCGAGCGCCATGAGATCTTGCGTCTCTGGGAAAGCACAGATCCCCAGTGCTGTTGTGCCTGTAGATAGGGCGCCAAGGCACCGTGAAGAGCAGCAACAGCTTTCAGGGCTGGGCCCTTCCTTGTGGGAGAAGGAGCCGGACGTTTGCCTTTTCGGCAAGAGGCTCTGCCGCGGCCGAGCGCCATGAGATCTTGCGTCTCTGGGAAAGCACAGATCCCCACTGCTGCGGTGCCTGTAGATAGGGCGCAAAGGGTAGGTGAAGAGCAGCAAGAGCTTTCAGGGCTGGGCCCTTCCTTGTGGGAGAAGGAGCCGGACGTTTGCCTTTTCGGCAAGAGGCTCTGCCGCGGCCGAGCGCCATGAGATGTTGCGTCTCTGGGAAAGCACAGATCCCCAGTGCTGTTGTGCCTGTAGATAGGGTGCCAAGGCACCGTGAACAGCAGCAAGAGCTTTCAGGGCTGGGCCCTTCCTTGTGGGAGAAGGAGCCGGACGTTTGCCTTTTGGGCAAGAGGCTCTGCCGCTGCCGAGCGCCATGAGCTCTTGCGTCTCTGGGAAAGCACAGATCCCCACTGCTGTTGTGCCTGTATGTAGGGTGCCAAGGCACCGTGAACAGCAGCAAGAGCTTTCAGGGCTGGGCCCTTCCTTGTGGGAGAAGGAGCCGGACGTTTGCCTTTTCGGCAAGAGGCTCTGCCGCTGCCGAGCGCCATGAGCTCTTGCGTCTCTGGGAAAGCACAGATCCCCAGTGCTGTTGTGCCTGTAGATAGAGCGCCAAGGCACCGTGAAGAGCAGCAACAGCTTTCAGGGCTGGGCCCTTCCTTGTGGGAGAAGGAGCCGGACGTTTGCCTTTTCGGCAAGAGGCTCTGCCGTGGCCGAGCGCCATGAGATCTTGCGTCTCTGGGAAAGCACAGATCCCCAGTGCTGTTGTGCCTGTAGATAGGGCGCCAAGGCACCGTGAAGAGCAGCAAGAGCTTTCAGGGCTGGGCCCTTCCTTGTGGGAGAAGGAACCGGACGTTTGCCTTTTCGGCAAGAGGCTCTGCCGCGGCCGAGCGCCATGAGATCTTGCGTCTCTGGGAAAGCACAGATCCCCACTGCTGTTGTGCCTGTAGATAGGGCGCCAAGGCACCGTGAAGAGCAACAAGAGCTTTCAGGGCTGGGCCCTTCCTGGTGGGAGAAGGAGCCGGACGTTTGCCTTTTCGGCAAGAGGCTCTGCCGCGGCCGAGCGCCATGAGATCTTGCGTCTCTGGGAAAGCACAGATCCCCACTGCTGTTGTGCCTGTAGATAGGGTGCCAAGGCACCGTGAAGAGCAGCAAGAGCTTTCAGGGCTGGGCCCTTCCTTGTGGGAGAAGGAGCCGGACGTTTGCCTTTTCGGCAAGAGGCTCTGCCGCTGCCGAGCGCCATGAGATCTTGCGTCTCTGGGAAAGCACAGATCCCCACTGCTGTTGTGCCTGTAGGTAGGGTGCCAAGGCACCGTGAAGAGCAGCAAGAGCTTTCAGGGCTGGGCCCTTCCTTGTGGGAGAAGGAACCGGACGTTTGCCTTTTCGGCAAGAGGCTCTGCCGCGGCCGAGCGCCATGAGATGTTGCGTCTCTGGGAAAGCACAGATCCCCACTGCTGTTATCCCTGTAGATAGGGCGCCAAGGCACCGTGAAGAGCAGCAAGAGCTTTCAGGGCTGGGCCCTTCCAGGTGGGAGAAGGAGCCGGACGTTTGCCTTTTCGGCAAGAGGCTCTGCCGCTGCCGAGCGCCATGAGCTCTTGCGTCTCTGGGAAAGCACAGATCCCCACTGCTGTTGTGCCTGTAGGTAGGGCGCCAAGGCACAGTGAAGAGCAGCAAGAGCTTTCAGGGCTGGGCCCTTCCTTGTGGGAGAAGGAGCCGGACGTTTGCCTTTTCGGCAATAGGCTCTGCCGCGGCCTAGCGCCATGAGATCTTGCATCTCTGGGAAAGCACAGATCCCCAGTGCTGTTGTGCCTGTAGGTAGGGCGCCAAGGCACCGTGAAGAGCAGCAAGAGCTTTCAGGGCTGGGCCCTTCCTTGTGGGAGAAGGAGCCGGACGTTTGCCTTTTCGGCAAGAGGCTTTGCCGCGGCCCGAGCGCCATGAGATCTTGCGTCTCTGGGAAAGCACAGATCCCCAGTGCTGTTGTGCCTGTAGATAGGGCGCCAAGGCACCGTGAAGAGCAGCAAGAGCTTTCAGGGCTGGGCCCTTCCTTGTGGGAGAAGGAGCCGGACGTTTGCCTTTTCGGCAAGAGGCTCTGCCGCTGCCGAGCGCCATGAGATCTTGCGTCTCTGGGAAAGCACAGATCCCCACTGCTGTTGTGCCTGTAGATAGAGCGCCAAGGCACCGTGAAGAGCAGCAAGAGCTTTCAGGGCTGGGCCCTTCCTTGTGGGAGAAGGAGCCGGACGTTTGCCTTTTCGGCAAGAGGCTCTGCCGCGGCCGAGCGCCATGAGATGTTGCGTCTCTGGGAAAGCACAGATCCCCACTGCTGTTGTGCCTGTAGATAGGGCGCCAAGGCACCGTGAAGAGCAGCAAGAGCTTTCAGGGCTGGGCCCTTCCTTGTGGGAGAAGGAGCCGGACGTTTGCCTTTTCGGCAAGAGGCTCTGCCGCGGCCGAGCGCCATGAGCTCTTGCGTCTCTGGAAAGCACAGATCCCCACTGCTGCGGTGCCTGTAGATAGGGCGCCAAGGGTAGGTGAAGAGCAGCAAGAGCTTTCAGGGCTGGGCCCTTCCTTGTGGGAGAAGGAGCCGGACGTTTGCCTTTTCGGCAAGAGGCTCTGCCGCGGCCGAGCGCCATGAGATCTTGCGTCTCTGGGAAAGCACAGATCCCCACTGCTGTTTTGCCTGTAGATAGGGCGCCAAGGCACCGTGAAGAGCAGCAAGAGCTTTCAGGGCTGGGCCCTTCCAGGTGGGAGAAGGAGCCGGACGTTTGCCTTTTCGGCAAGAGGCTCTGCCGCTGCCGAGCGCCATGAGCTCTTGCGTCTCTGGGAAAGCACAGATCCCCACTGCTGTTGTGCCTGTAGGTAGGGTACCAAGGCACCGTGAACAGCAGCAAGAGCTTTCAGGGCTGGGCCCTTCCTTGTGGGAGAAGGAGCCGGACGTTTGCCTTTTCGGCAAGAGGCTCTGCCGCTGCCGAGCGCCATGAGCTCTTGCGTCTCTGGGAAAGCACAGATCCCCACTGCTGTTGTGCCTGTAGGTAGGGCGCCAAGGCACCGTGAAGAGCAGCAAGAGCTTTCAGGGCTGGGCCCTTCCTTGTGGGAGAAGGAGCCGGACGTTTGCCTTTTCGGCAAGAGGCTCTGCCGCGGGCCGAGCGCCATGTGATGTTGCGTCTCTGGGAAAGCACAGATCCCCAGTGCTGTTGTGCCTGTAGATAGGGCGCCAAGGCACCGTGAAGAGCAGCAAGAGCTTTCAGGGCTGGGCCCTTCCTTGTGGGAGAAGGAGCCGGACGTTTGCCTTTTCGGCAAGAGGCTCTGCCGCGGCCGAGCGCCATGAGATGTTGCGTCTCTGGGAAAGCACAGATCCCCACTGCTGTTGTGCCTGTAGATAGGGCGCCAAGGCACCGTGAAGAGCAGCAACAGCTTTCAGGGCTGGGCCCTTCCTTGTGGGAGAAGGAGCCGGACGTTTGCCTTTTCGGCAAGAGGCTCTGCCGCGGCCGAGCGCCATGAGATCTTGCGTCTCTGGGAAAGCACAGATCCCCACTGCTGTTGTGCCTGTAGATAGGGCGCCAAGGCACCGTGAAGAGCAGCAAGAGCTTTCAGGGCTGGGCCCTTCCTGGTGGGAGAAGGAGCCGGACGTTTGCGTTTTCGGCAAGAGGCTCTGCCGCGTCCGAGCGCCATGAGATGTTGCGTCTCTGGGAAAGCACAGATCCCCACTGCTGTTATCCCTGTAGATAGGGCGCCAAGGCACCGTGAAGAGCAGCAACAGCTTTCAGGGCTGGGCCCTTCCTTGTGGGAGAAGGAGCCGGACGTTTGCCTTTTCGGCAAGAGGCTCTGCCGCGGCCGAGCGCCATGAGCTCTTGCGTCTCTGGGAAAGCACAGATCCCCACTGCTGCGGTGCCTGTAGATAGGGCGCCAAGGCACAGTGAAGAGCAGCAAGAGCTTTCAGGGCTGGGCCCTTCCTTGTGGGAGAAGGAGCCGGACGTTTGCCTTTTCGGCAAGAGGCTCTGCCGCGGCCGAGCGCCATGAGATGTTGCGTCTCTGGGAAAGCACAGATCCCCAGTGCTGTTGTGCCTGTAGATAGGGTGCCAAGGCACCGTGAAGAGCAGCAAGAGCTTTCAGGGCTGGGCCCTTCCTTGTGGGAGAAGGAGCCAGACGTTTGCCTTTTCGGCAAGAGGCTCTGCCACTGCCGAGCGCCATGAGATGTTGCGTCTCTGGGAAAGCACAGATCCCCACTGCTGTTGTGCCTGTAGGTAGGGTGCCAAGGCACCGTGAAGAGCAGCAAGAGCTTTCAGGGCTGGGCCCTTCCTTGTGGGAGAAGGAGCCGGACGTTTGCCTTTTCGGCAAGAGGCTCTGCCGCTGCCGAGCGCCATGAGCTCTTGCGTCTCTGGGAAAGCACAGATCCCCAGTGCTGTTGTGCCTGTAGGTAGGGCGCCAAGGCACCGTGAAGAGCAGCAAGAGCTTTCAGGGCTGGGCCCTTCCTTGTGGGAGAAGGAGCCGGACGTTTGCCTTTTCGGCAAGAGGCTTTGCCGCGGCCTAGCGCCATGAGATCTTGCATCTCTGCGAAAGCACAGATCCCCAGTGCTGTTGTGCCTGTAGATAGAGCGCCAAGGCACCGTGAAGAGCAGCAACAGCTTTCAGGGCTGGGCCCTTCCTTGTGGGAGAAGGAGCCGGACGTTTGCCTTTTCGGCAAGAGGCTCTGCCGCGGCCGAGCGCCATGAGATCTTGCGTCTCTGGGAAAGCACAGATCCCCACTGCTGTTGTGCCTGTAGATAGGGCGCCAAGGCACCGTGAAGAGCAGCAAGAGCTTTCAGGGCTGGGCCCTTCCTTGTGGGAGAAGGAACCGGACGTTTGCCTTTTCGGCAAGAGGCTCTGCCGCGGCCGAGCGCCATGAGATGTTGCGTCTCTGGGAAAGCACAGATCCCCACTGCTGTTGTGCCTGTAGGTAGGGTGCCAAGGCACCGTGAAGAGCAGCAAGAGCTTTCAGGGCTGGGCCCTTCCTTGTGGGAGAAGGAGCCGGACGTTTGCCTTTTCGGCAAGAGGCTCTGCCGCGGCCGAGCGCCATGAGATGTTGCGTCTCTGGGAAAGCACAGATCCCCAGTGCTGTTGTGCCTGTAGATAGAGCGCCAAGGCACCGTGAAGAGCAGCAAGAGCTTTCAGGGCTGGGCCCTTCCTTGTGGGAGAAGGAGCCGGACGTTTGCCTTTTCGGCAAGAGGCTCTGCCGCGGCCGAGCGCCATGAGATCTTGCGTCTCTGGGAAAGCACAGATCCCCACTGCTGTTGTGCCTGTAGATAGGGCGCCAAGGCACCGTGAAGAGCAGCAACAGCTTTCAGGGCTGGGCCCTTCCTTGTGGGAGAAGGAGCCGGACGTTTGCCTTTTCGGCAAGAGGCTCTGCCGCGGCCGAGCGCCATGAGATCTTGCGTCTCTGGGAAAGCACAGATCCCCACTGCTGTTGTGCCTGTAGATAGGGCGCCAAGGCACCGTGAAGAGCAGCAAGAGCTTTCAGGGCTGGGCCCTTCCTTGTGGGAGAAGGAACCGGACGTTTGCCTTTTCGGCAAGAGGCTCTTCCGCGGCCGAGCGCCATGAGCTCTTGCGTCTCTGGGAAAGCACAGATCCCCACTGCTGTTGTGCCTGTAGGTAGGGCGCCAAGGCACCGTGAAGAGCAGCAAGAGCTTTCAGGGCTGGGCCCTTCCTTGTGGGAGAAGGAGCCGGACGTTTGCCTTTTCGGCAAGAGGCTCTGCCGCGGCCGAGCGCCATGAGCTCTTGCATCTCTGGGAAAGCACAGATCCCCACTGCTGTTGTGCCTGTAGATAGGGCGCCAAGGCACCGTGAAGAGCAGCAAGAGCTTTCAGGGCTGGGCCCTTCCTTGTGGGAGAAGGAGCCGGACGTTTGCCTTTTCGGCGAGAGGCTCTGCCGCGGCCGAGCGCCATGAGCTCTTGCGTCTCTGGGAAAGCACAGATCCCCACTGCTGTTGTGCCTGTAGGTAGGGCGCCAAGGCACCGTGAAGAGCAGCAAGAGCTTTCAGGGCTGGGCCCTTCCTTGTGGGAGAAGGAACCGGACGTTTGCCTTTTCGGCAAGAGGCTCTTCCGCGGCCGAGCGCCATGAGCTCTTGCGTCTCTGGGAAAGCACAGATCCCCAGTGCTGTTGTGCCTGTAGATAGGGCGCCAAGGCACCGTGAAGAGCAGCAAGAGCTTTCAGGGCTGGGCCCTTCCTTGTGGGAGAAGGAGCCGGACGTTTGCCTTTTCGGCAAGAGGCTCTGCCGCGGCCGAGCGCCATGAGCTCTTGCATCTCTGGGAAAGCACAGATCCCCACTGCTGTTGTGCCTGTAGATAGGGCGCCAAGGCACCGTGAAGAGCAGCAAGAGCTTTCAGGGCTGGGCCCTTCCTTGTGGGAGAAGGAGCCGGACGTTTGCCTTTTCGGCGAGAGGCTCTGCCGCGGCCGAGCGCCATGAGCTCTTGCGTCTCTGGGAAAGCACAGATCCCCACTGCTGTTGTGCCTGTAGGTAGGGTGCCAAGGCACCGTGAAGAGCAGCAAGAGCTTTCAGGGCTGGGCCCTTCCTTGTGGGAGAAGGAGCCGGACGTTTGCCTTTTCGGCAAGAGGCTCTGCCGCGGGCCGAGCGCCATGAGATGTTGCGTCTCTGGGAAAGCACAGATCCCCAGTGCTGTTGTGCCTGTAGATAGAGCGCCAAGGCACCGTGAAGAGCAGCAAGAGCTTTCAGGGCTGGGCCCTTCCTTGTGGGAGAAGGAGCCGGACGTTTGCCTTTTCGGCAAGAGGCTCTGCCGCGGCCGAGCGCCATGAGCTCTTGCATCTCTGGGAAAGCACAGATCCCCACTGCTGTTGTGCCTGTAGATAGGGCGCCAAGGCACCGTGAAGAGCAGCAAGAGCTTTCAGGGCTGGGCCCTTCCTTGTGGGAGAAGGAGCCGGACGTTTGCCTTTTCGGCGAGAGGCTCTGCCGCGGCCGAGCGCCATGAGCTCTTGCGTCTCTGGGAAAGCACAGATCCCCACTGCTGTTGTGCCTGTAGGTAGGGCGCCAAGGCACCGTGAAGAGCAGCAAGAGCTTTCAGGGCTGGGCCCTTCCTTGTGGGAGAAGGAACCGGACGTTTGCCTTTTCGGCAAGAGGCTCTTCCGCGGCCGAGCGCCATGAGCTCTTGCGTCTCTGGGAAAGCACAGATCCCCAGTGCTGTTGTGCCTGTAGATAGGGCGCCAAGGCACCGTGAAGAGCAGCAAGAGCTTTCAGGGCTGGGCCCTTCCTTGTGGGAGAAGGAGCCGGACGTTTGCCTTTTCGGCAAGAGGCTCTGCCGCGGCCGAGCGCCATGAGCTCTTGCATCTCTGGGAAAGCACAGATCCCCACTGCTGTTGTGCCTGTAGATAGGGCGCCAAGGCACCGTGAAGAGCAGCAAGAGCTTTCAGGGCTGGGCCCTTCCTTGTGGGAGAAGGAGCCGGACGTTTGCCTTTTCGGCGAGAGGCTCTGCCGCGGCCGAGCGCCATGAGCTCTTGCGTCTCTGGGAAAGCACAGATCCCCACTGCTGTTGTGCCTGTAGGTAGGGTGCCAAGGCACCGTGAAGAGCAGCAAGAGCTTTCAGGGCTGGGCCCTTCCTTGTGGGAGAAGGAGCCGGACGTTTGCCTTTTCGGCAAGAGGCTCTGCCGCGGCCGAGCGCCATGAGATGTTGCGTCTCTGGGAAAGCACAGATCCCCAGTGCTGTTGTGCCTGTAGATAGAGCGCCAAGGCACCGTGAAGAGCAGCAAGAGCTTTCAGGGCTGGGCCCTTCCTTGTGGGAGAAGGAGCCGGACGTTTGCCTTTTCGGCAAGAGGCTCTGCCGCGGCCGAGCGCCATGAGATCTTGCGTCTCTGGGAAAGCACAGATCCCCACTGCTGTTGTGCCTGTAGATAGGGCGCCAAGGCACCGTGAAGAGCAGCAACAGCTTTCAGGGCTGGGCCCTTCCTTGTGGGAGAAGGAGCCGGACGTTTGCCTTTTCGGCAAGAGGCTCTGCCGCGGCCGAGCGCCATGAGATCTTGCGTCTCTGGGAAAGCACAGATCCCCACTGCTGTTGTGCCTGTAGATAGGGCGCCAAGGCACCGTGAAGAGCAGCAAGAGCTTTCAGGGCTGGGCCCTTCCTTGTGGGAGAAGGAACCGGACGTTTGCCTTTTCGGCAAGAGGCTCTTCCGCGGCCGAGCGCCATGAGCTCTTGCGTCTCTGGGAAAGCACAGATCCCCACTGCTGTTGTGCCTGTAGGTAGGGCGCCAAGGCACCGTGAAGAGCAGCAAGAGCTTTCAGGGCTGGGCCCTTCCTTGTGGGAGAAGGAGCCGGACGTTTGCCTTTTCGGCAAGAGGCTCTGCCGCGGGCCGAGCGCCATGAGACCTTGCGTCTCTGGGAAAGCACAGATCCCCAGTGCTGTTGTGCCTGTAGGTAGGGCGCCAAGGCACAGTGAAGAGCAGCAAGAGCTTTCAGGGCTGGGCCCTTCCTTGTGGAGAAGGAGCCGGACGTTTGCCTTTTCGGCAAGAGGCTTTGCCGCGGCCTAGCGCCATGAGATCTTGCATCTCTGGGAAAGCACAGATCCCCAGTGCTGTTGTGCCTGTAGGTAGGGCCTCAAGGCACCGTGAAGAGCAGCAAGAGCTTTCAGGGCTGGGCCCTTCCTTGTGGGAGAAGGAGCCGGACGTTTGCCTTTTCGGCAAGAGGCTCTGCCGCTGCCGAGCGCCATGAGATCTTGCGTCTCTGGGAAAGCACAGATCCCCACTGCTGTTGTGCCTGTAGGTAGGGTGCCAAGGCACCGTGAAGAGCAGCAAGAGCTTTCAGGGCTGGGCCCTTCCTTGTGGGAGAAGGAGCCGGACGTTTGCCTTTTCGGCAAGAGGCTCTGCCGCGGCCGAGCGCCATGAGACGTTGCGTCTCTGGGAAAGCACAGATCCCCAGTGCTGTTGTGCCTGTAGATAGGGTGCCAAGGAACCGTGAAGAGCAGCAAGAGCTTTCAGGGCTGGGCCCTTCCTTGTGGGAGAAGGAGCCGGACGTTTGCCTTTTCGGCAAGAGGCTCTGCCGCGGCCGAGCGCCATGAGCTCTTGCATCTCTGGGAAAGCACAGATCCCCACTGCTGTTGTGCCTGTAGATAGGGCGCCAAGGCACCGTGAAGAGCAGCAAGAGCTTTCAGGGCTGGGCCCTTCCTTGTGGGAGAAGGAGCCGGACGTTTGCCTTTTCGGCGAGAGGCTCTGCCGCGGCCGAGCGCCATGAGCTCTTGCGTCTCTGGGAAAGCACAGATCCCCACTGCTGCGGTGCCTGTAGATAGGGCGCCAAGGGTAGGTGAAGAGCAGCAAGAGCTTTCAGAGCTGGGCCCTTCCTTGTGGGAGAAGGAGCCGGACGTTTGCCTTTTCGGCAAGAGGCTCTGCCGCGGCCGAGCGCCATGAGATGTTGTGTCTCTGGGAAAGCACAGATCATCAGTGCTGTTGTGCCTGTAGATAGGGCGCCAAGGCACCGTGAAGAGCAGCAAGAGCTTTCAGGGCTGGGCCCTTCCTTTTGGGAGAAGGAGCCGGACGTTTGCCTTTTCGGCAAGAGGCTTTGCCGCGGCCGAGCGCCATGAGATCTTGCGTCTCTGGGAAAGCACAGATCCCCACTGCTGTTGTGCCTGTAGGTAGGGCGCCAAGGGTAGGGGAAGAGCAGCAACAGCTTTCAGGGCTGGGCCCTTCCTGGTGGGAGAAGGAGCCGGACGTTTGCCTTTTCGGCAAGAGGCTCTGCCGCTGCCGAGCGCCATGAGACGTTGCGTCTCTGGGAAAGCACAGATCCCCACTGCTGTTGTGCCTGTAGGTAGGGTGCCAAGGCACCGTGAACAGCAGCAAGAGCTTTCAGGGCTGGGCCCTTCCTTGTGGGAGAAGGAGCCGGACGTTTGCCTTTTCGGCAAGAGGCTCTGCCGCGGCCGAGCGCCATGAGACGTTGCGTCTCTGGGAAAGCACAGATCCCCAGTGCTGTTGTGCCTGTAGATAGGGTGCCAAGGAACCGTGAAGAGCAGCAAGAGCTTTCAGGGCTGGGCCCTTCCTTGTGGGAGAAGGAGCCGGACGTTTGCCTTTTCGGCGAGAGGCTCTGCCGCGGCCGAGCGCCATGAGCTCTTGCGTCTCTGGGAAAGCACAGATCCCCACTGCTGCGGTGCCTGTAGATAGGGCGCCAAGGGTAGGTGAAGAGCAGCAAGAGCTTTCAGAGCTGGGCCCTTCCCTGTGGGAGAAGGAGCCGGACGTTTGCCTTTTCGGCAAGAGGCTCTGCCGCGGCCGAGCGCCATGAGATGTTGCGTCTCTGGGAAAGCACAGATCCCCAGTGCTGTTGTGCCTGTAGATAGGGCGCCAAGGCACCGTGAAGAGCAGCAAGAGCTTTCAGGGCTGGGCCCTTCCTTGTGGGAGAAGGAGCCGGACGTTTGCCTTTTCGGCAAGAGGCTCTGCCGCTGCCGAGCGCCATGAGATCTTGCGTCTCTGGGAAAGCACATATCCCCAGTGCTGTTGTGCCTGTAGATAGGGTGCCAAGGCACCGTGAAGAGCAGCAAGAGCTTTCAGGGCTGGGCCCTTCCTTGTGGGAGAAGGAGCCGGACGTTTGCCTTTTCGGCAAGAGGCTTGCCGCGGCCGAGCGCCATGAGATCTTGCGTCTCTGGGAAAGCACAGATCCCCAGTGCTGTTGTGCCTGTAGATAGGGCGCCAAGGCACCGTGAAGAGCAGCAAGAGCTTTCAGGGCTGGGCCCTTCCTTTTGGGAGAAGGAGCCGGACGTTTGCCTTTTCGGCAAGAGGCTCTGCCGCGGCCGAGCACCAATAGATCTTGCTTCTCTGGAAAGCACAGATCCCCAGTGCTGTTGTGCCTGTAGGTAGGGCGCCAAGGCACCGTGAAGAGCAGCAAGAGCTTTCAGGGCTGGGCCCTTCCTTGTGGGAGAAGGATCCGGACGTTTGCCTTTTCGGCAAGAGGCTCTGCCGCGGCCGAGCGCCATGAGCTCTTGCATCTCTGGGAAAGCACAGATCCCCAGTGCTGTTGTGCCTGTAGATAGGGCGCCAAGGCACCGTGAAGAGCAGCAAGAGCTTTCAGAGCTGGGCCCTTCCTTGTGGGAGAAGGAGCCGGACGTTGGCCTTTTCGGCAAGAGGCTCTGCCGCGGCCGAGCGCCATGAGATGTTGTGTCTCTGGGAAAGCACAGATCATCAGTGCTGTTGTGCCTGTAGATAGGGCGCCAAGGCACCGTGAAGAGCAGCAAGAGCTTTCAGGGCTGGGCCCTTCCTTTTGGGAGAAGGAGCCGGACGTTTGCCTTTTCGGCAAGAGGCTTTGCCGCGGCCGAGCGCCATGAGATGTTGCGTCTCTGGGAAAGCACAGATCCCCACTGCTGTTGTACCTGTAGATAGGGCGCCAAGGGTAGGGGAAGAGCAGCAACAGCTTTCAGGGCTGGGCCCTTCCTTGTGGGAGAAGGAGCCGGACGTTTGCCTTTTCGGCAAGAGGCTCTGCCGCTGCCGAGCGCCATGAGCTCTTGCGTCTCTGGGAAAGCACAGATCCCCACTGCTGTTGTGCCTGTAGGTAGGGCGCCAAGGCACAGTGAAGAGCAGCAAGAGCTTTCAGGGCTGGGCCCTTCCTTGTGGGAGAAGGAGCCGGACGTTTGCCTTTTCGGCAAGAGGCTCTGCCGCGGCCTAGCGCCATGAGATCTTGCATCTCTGGGAAAGCACAGATCCCCAGTGCTGTTGTGCCTGTAGGTAGGGCCTCAAGGCACCGTGAAGAGCAGCAAGAGCTTTCAGGGCTGGGCCCTTCCTTGTGGGAGAAGGAGCCGGACGTTTGCCATTTCGGCAAGAGGCTCTGCCGCTGCCGAGCGCCATGAGATCTTGCGTCTCTGGGAAAGCACAGATCCCCACTGCTGTTGTGCCTGTAGGTAGGGTGCCAAGGCACCGTGAAGAGCAGCAAGAGCTTTCAGGGCTGGGCCCTTCCTTGTGGGAGAAGGAGCCGGACGTTTGCCTTTTCGGCAAGAGGCTCTGCCGCGGCCGAGCGCCATGAGACGTTGCGTCTCTGGGAAAGCACAGATCCCCAGTGCTGTTGTGCCTGTAGATAGGGTGCCAAGGAACCGTGAAGAGCAGCAACAGCTTTCAGGGCTGGGCCCTTCCTTGTGGGAGAAGGAGCCGGACGTTTGCCTTTTCGGCAAGAGGCTCTGCCGCGGCCGAGCGCCATGAGCTCTTGCATCTCTGGGAAAGCACAGATCCCCACTGCTGTTGTGCCTGTAGATAGGGCGCCAAGGGTAGGGGAAGAGCAGCAAGAGCTTTCAGAGCTGGGCCCTTCCCTGTGGGAGAAGGAGCCAGACGTTTGCCTTTTCGGCAAGAGGCTCTGCCGCGGCCGAGCGCCATGAGATGTTGCGTCTCTGGGAAAGCACAGATCCCCAGTGCTGTTGTGCCTGTAGATAGGGCGCCAAGGCACCGTGAAGAGCAGCAAGAGCTTTCAGGGCTGGGCCCTTCCTTGTGGGAGAAGGAGCCGGACGTTTGCCTTTTCGGCAAGAGGCTCTGCCGCTGCCGAGCGCCATGAGATCTTGCGTCTCTGGGAAAGCACATATCCCCAGTGCTGTTGTGCCTGTAGATAGGGTGCCAAGGCACCGTGAAGAGCAGCAAGAGCTTTCAGGGCTGGGCCCTTCCTTGTGGGAGAAGGAGCCGGACGTTTGCCTTTTCGGCAAGAGGCTTGCCGCGGCCGAGCGCCATGAGATCTTGCGTCTCTGGGAAAGCACAGATCCCCAGTGCTGTTGTGCCTGTAGATAGGGCGCCAAGGCACCGTGAAGACCAGCAAGAGCTTTCAGGGCTGGGCCCTTCCTTTTGGGAGAAGGAGCCGGACGTTTGCCTTTTCGGCAAGAGGCTTTGCCGCGGCCGAGCGCCATGAGATCTTGCGTCTCTGGGAAAGCACAGATCCCCACTGCTGTTGTGCCTGTAGGTAGGGCGCCAAGGGTAGGGGAAGAGCAGCAACAGCTTTCAGGGCTGGGCCCTTCCTTGTGGGAGAAGGAGCCGGACGTTTGCCTTTTCGGCAAGAGGCTCTGCCGCTGCCGAGCGCCATGAGACGTTGCGTCTCTGGGAAAGCACAGATCCCCACTGCTGTTGTGCCTGTAGGTAGGGTGCCAAGGCACCGTGAACAGCAGCAAGAGCTTTCAGGGCTGGGCCCTTCCTTGTGGGAGAAGGAGCCGGACGTTTGCCTTTTCGGCGAGAGGCTCTGCCGCGGCCGAGCGCCATGAGCTCTTGCGTCTCTGGGAAAGCACAGATCCCCACTGCTGCGGTGCCTGTAGATAGGGCGCCAAGGGTAGGTGAAGAGCAGCAAGAGCTTTCAGAGCTGGGCCCTTCCTTGTGGGAGAAGGAGCCGGACGTTTGCCTTTTCGGCAAGAGGCTCTGCCGCGGCCGAGCGCCATGAGATGTTGCGTCTCTGGGAAAGCACAGATCCCCAGTGCTGTTGTGCCTGTAGATAGGGTGCCAAGGCACCGTGAAGAGCAGCAAGAGCTTTCAGGGCTGGGCCCTTCCTTGTGGGAGAAGGAGCCGGACGTTTGCCTTTTCGGCAAGAGGCTTGCCGCGGCCGAGCGCCATGAGATCTTGCGTCTCTGGGAAAGCACATATCCCCAGTGCTGTTGTGCCTGTAGATAGGGCGCCAAGGCACCGTGAAGACCAGCAAGAGCTTTCAGGGCTGGGCCCTTCCTTTTGGGAGAAGGAGCCGGACGTTTGCCTTTTCGGCAAGAGGCTCTGCCGCGGCCGAGCACCAATAGATCTTGCTTCTCTGGAAAGCACAGATCCCCAGTGCTGTTGTGCCTGTAGGTAGGGCGCCAAGGCACCGTGAAGAGCAGCAAGAGCTTTCAGGGCTGGGCCCTTCCTTGTGGGAGAAGGAGCCGGACGTTTGCCTTTTCGGCAAGAGGCTCTGCCGCGGCCGAGCGCCATGAGCTCTTGCATCTCTGGGAAAGCACAGATCCCCAGTGCTGTTGTGCCTGTAGATAGGGCGCCAAGGCACCGTGAAGAGCAGCAAGAGCTTTCAGAGCTGGGCCCTTCCTTGTGGGAGAAGGAGCCGGACGTTGGCCTTTTCGGCAAGAGGCTCTGCCGCGGCCGAGCGCCATGAGATGTTGTGTCTCTGGGAAAGCACAGATCATCAGTGCTGTTGTGCCTGTAGATAGGGCGCCAAGGCACCGTGAAGAGCAGCAAGAGCTTTCAGGGCTGGGCCCTTCCTTTTGGGAGAAGGAGCCGGACGTTTGCCTTTTCGGCAAGAGGCTTTGCCGCGGCCGAGCGCCATGAGATGTTGCGTCTCTGGGAAAGCACAGATCCCCACTGCTGTTGTACCTGTAGGTAGGGCGCCAAGGGTAGGGGAAGAGCAGCAAGAGCTTTCAGGGCTGGGCCCTTCCTTGTGGGAGAAGGAGCCGGACATTTGCCTTTTCGGCAAGAGGCTCTGCCGCTGCCGAGCGCCATGAGCTCTTGCGTCTCTGGGAAAGCACAGATCCCCACTGCTGTTGTGCCTGTAGGTAGGGCGCCAAGGCACAGTGAAGAGCAGCAAGAGCTTTCAGGGCTGGGCCCTTCCTTGTGGGAGAAGGAGCCGGACGTTTGCCTTTTCGGCAAGAGGCTCTGCCGCGGCCTAGCGCCATGAGATCTTGCATCTCTGGGAAAGCACAGATCCCCACTGCTGTTGTGCCTGTAGGTAGGGTGCCAAGGCACAGTGAAGAGCAGCAAGAGCTTTCAGGGCTGGTCCCTTCCTTGTGGGAGAAGGAGCCGGACGTTTGCCTTTTCGGCAAGAGGCTCTGCCGCGGCCGAGCGCCATGAGACGTTGCGTCTCTGGGAAAGCACAGATCCCCAGTGCTGTTGTGCCTGTAGATAGGGTGCCAAGGAACCGTGAAGAGCAGCAACAGCTTTCAGGGCTGGGCCCTTCCTTGTGGGAGAAGGAGCCGGACGTTTGCCTTTTCGGCAAGAGGCTCTGCCGCGGCCGAGCGCCATGAGATGTTGTGTCTCTGGGAAAGCACAGATCATCAGTGCTGTTGTGCCTGTAGATAGGGCGCCAAGGCACCGTGAAGAGCAGCAAGAGCTTTCAGGGCTGGGCCCTTCCTTTTGGGAGAAGGAGCCGGACGTTTGCCTTTTCGGCGAGAGGCTTTGCCGCGGCCGAGCGCCATGAGATCTTGGGTCTCTGGGAAAGCACAGATCCCCACTGCTGTTGTGCCTGTAGGTAGGGCGCCAAGGGTAGGGGAAGAGCAGCAAGAGCTTTCAGGGCTGGGCCCTTCCTTGTGGGAGAAGGAGCCGGACGTTTGCCTTTTCGGCAAGAGGCTCTGCCGCTGCCGAGCGCCATGAGATCTTGCGTCTCTGGGAAAGCACAGATCCCCACTGCTGTTGTTCCTGTAGGTAGGGTGCCAAGGCACCGTGAACAGCAGCAAGAGCTTTCAGGGCTGGGCCCTTCCTTGTGGGAGAAGGAGCCGGACGTTTGCCTTTTCGGCAAGAGGCTCTGCCGCTGCCGAGCGCCATGAGCTCTTGCGTCTCTGGGAAAGCACAGATCCCCAGTGCTGTTGTGCCTGTAGGTAGGGCGCCAAGGCACAGTGAAGAGCAGCAAGAGCTTTCAGGGCTGGGCCCTTCCTTGTGGGAGAAGGAGCCGGATGTTTGCCTTTTCGGCAAGAGGCTCTGCCGCTGCCGAGCGCCATGAGATCTTGCGTCTCTGGGAAAGCACAGATCCCCACTGCTGTTGTGCCTGTAGGTAGGGTGCCAAGGCACCGTGAACAGCAGCAAGAGCTTTCAGGGCTGGGCCCTTCCTTGTGGGAGAAGGAGCCGGACGTTTGCCTTTTCGGCAAGAGGCTCTGCCGCGGCCGAGCGCCATGAGACGTTGCGTCTCTGGGAAAGCACAGATCCCCAGTGCTGTTGTGCCTGTAGATAGGGTGCCAAGGCACCGTGAACAGCAGCAACAGCTTTCAGGGCTGGGCCCTTCCTTGTGGGAGAAGGAGCCGGACGTTTGCCTTTTCGGCAAGAGGCTTGCCGCGGCCGAGCGCCATGAGATCTTGCGTCTCTGGGAAAGCACAGATCCCCAGTGCTGTTGTGCCTGTAGATAGGGCGCCAAGGCACCGTGAAGACCAGCAAGAGCTTTCAGGGCTGGGCCCTTCCTTTTGGGAGAAGGAGCCGGATGTTTGCCTTTTCGGCAAGAGGCTCTGCCGCGGCCGAGCACCAATAGATCTTGCTTCTCTGGAAAGCACAGATCCCCAGTGCTGTTGTGCCTGTAGGTAGGGCGCCAAGGCACCGTGAAGAGCAGCAAGAGCTTTCAGGGCTGGGCCCTTCCTTGTGGGAGAAGGAGCCGGACGTTTGCCTTTTCGGCAAGAGGCTCTGCCGCGGCCGAGCGCCATGACCTCTTGCATCTCTGGGAAAGCACAGATCCCCAGTGCTGTTGTGCCTGTAGATAGGGCGCCAAGGCACCGTGAAGAGCAGCAAGAGCTTTCAGAGCTGGGCCCTTCCTTGTGGGAGAAGGAGCCGGACGTTGGCCTTTTCGGCAAGAGGCTGTGCCGCGGCCGAGCGCCATGAGATGTTGTGTCTCTGGGAAAGCACAGATCATCAGTGCTGTTGTGCCTGTAGATAGGGCGCCAAGGCACCGTGAAGAGCAGCAAGAGCTTTCAGGGATGGGCCCTTCCTTTTGGGAGAAGGAGCCGGACGTTTGCCTTTTCGGCAAGAGGCTTTGCCGCGGCCGAGCGCCATGAGATCTTGCGTCTCTGGGAAAGCACAGATCCCCACTGCTGTTGTGCCTGTAGGTAGGGCGCCAAGGGTAGGGGAAGAGCAGCAACAGCTTTCAGGGCTGGGCCCTTCCTTGTGGGAGAAGGAGCCGGACGTTTGCCTTTTCGGCAAGAGGCTCTGCCGCTGCCGAGCGCCATGAGCTCTTGCGTCTCTGGGAAAGCACAGATCCCCAGTGCTGTTGTGCCTGTAGGTAGGGCGCCAAGGCACAGTAAAGAGCAGCAAGAGCTTTCAGGGCTGGGCCCTTCCTTGTGGAGAAGGAGCCGGACGTTTGCCTTTTCGGCAAGAGGCTTTGCCGCGGCCTAGCGCCATGAGATCTTGCATCTCTGGGAAAGCACAGATCCCCAGTGCTGTTGTGCCTGTAGGTAAGGCCTCAAGGCACCGTGAAGAGCAGCAAGAGCTTTCAGGGCTGGGCCCTTCCTTGTGGGAGAAGGAGCCGGATGTTTGCCTTTTCGGCAAGAGGCTCTGCCGCTGCCGAGCGCCATGAGATCTTGCGTCTCTGGGAAAGCACAGATCCCCACTGCTGTTGTGCCTGTAGGTAGGGTGCCAAGGCACCGTGAAGAGCAGCAAGAGCTTTCAGGGCTGGGCCCTTCCTTGTGGGAGAAGGAGCCGGACGTTTGCCTTTTCGGCAAGAGGCTTGCCGCGGCCGAGCGCCATGAGATCTTGCGTCTCTGGGAAAGCACAGATCCCCAGTGCTGTTGTGCCTGTAGATAGGGCGCCAAGGCACCGTGAAGACCAGCAAGAGCTTTCAGGGCTGGGCCCTTCCTTTTGGGAGAAGGAGCCGGATGTTTGCCTTTTCGGCAAGAGGCTCTGCCGCGGCCGAGCACCAATAGATCATGCTTCTCTGGAAAGCACAGATCCCCAGTGCTGTTGTGCCTGTAGGTAGGGCGCCAAGGCACCGTGAAGAGCAGCAAGAGCTTTCAGGGCTGGGCCCTTCCTTGTGGGAGAAGGAGCCGGACGTTTGCCTTTTCGGCAAGAGGCTCTGCCGCGGCCGAGCGCCATGAGCTCTTGCATCTCTGGGAAAGCACAGATCCCCAGTGCTGTTGTGCCTGTAGATAGGGTGCCAAGGCACCGTGAAGAGCAGCAAGAGCTTTCAGAGCTGGGCCCTTCCTTGTGGGAGAAGGAGCCGGACGTTGGCCTTTTCGGCAAGAGGCTCTGCCGCGGCCGAGCGCCATGAGATGTTGTGTCTCTGGGAAAGCACAGATCATCAGTGCTGTTGTGCCTGTAGATAGGGCGCCAAGGCACCGTGAAGAGCAGCAAGAGCTTTGAGGGATGGGCCCTTCCTTTTGGGAGAAGGAGCCGGACGTTTGCCTTTTCGGCAAGAGGCTTTGCCGCGGCCGAGCGCCATGAGATCTTGCGTCTCTGGGAAAGCACAGATCCCCACTGCTGTTGTGCCTGTAGGTAGGGCGCCAAGGGTAGGGGAAGAGCAGCAAGAGCTTTCAGGGCTGGGCCCTTCCTTGTGGGAGAAGGAGCCGGACGTTTGCCTTTTCGGCAAGAGGCTCTGCCGCGGCCGAGCGCCATGAGATCTTGCGTCTCTGGGAAAGCACAGATCCCCAGTGCTGTTGTGCCTGTAGATAGGGCGCCAAGGCACCGTGAAGAGCAGCAAGAGCTTTCAGGGCTGGGCCCTTCCTTTTGGGAGAAGGAGCCGGATGTTTGCCTTTTCGGCAAGAGGCTCTGCCGCGGCCGAGCACCAATAGATCTTGCTTCTCTGGAAAGCACAGATCCCCAGTGCTGTTGTGCCTGTAGGTAGGGCACCAAGGCACCGTGAAGAGCAGCAAGAGCTTTCAGGGCTGGGCCCTTCCTTGTGGGAGAAGGAGCCGGACGTTTGCCTTTTCGGCAAGAGGCTCTGCCGCGGCCGAGCGCCATGAGCTCTTGCATCTCTGGGAAAGCACAGATCCCCAGTGCTGTTGTGCCTGTAGATAGGGTGCCAAGGCACCGTGAAGAGCAGCAAGAGCTTTCAGAGCTGGGCCCTTCCTTGTGGGAGAAGGAGCCGGACGTTTGCCTTTTCGGCAAGAGGCTCTGCCGCGGCCGAGCGCCATGAGATGTTGTGTCTCTGGGAAAGCACAGATCATCAGTGCTGTTGTGCCTGTAGATAGGGCGCCAAGGCACCGTGAAGAGCAGCAAGAGCTTTCAGGGATGGGCCCTTCCTTTTGGGAGAAGGAGCCGGACGTTTGCCTTTTCGGCAAGAGGCTTTGCCGCGGCCGAGCGCCATGAGATCTTGCGTCTCTGGGAAAGCACAGATCCCCACTGCTGTTGTGCCTGTAGGTAGGGCGCCAAGGGTAGGGGAAGAGCAGCAAGAGCTTTGAGGGCTGGGCCCTTCCTTGTGGGAGAAGGAGCCGGACGTTTGCCTTTTCGGCAAGAGGCTCTGCCGCTGCCGAGCGCCATGAGCTCTTGCGTCTCTGGGAAAGCACAGATCCCCACTGCTGTTGTGCCTGTAGGTAGGGCGCCAAGGCACAGTGAAGAGCAGCAAGAGCTTTCAGGGCTGGGCCCTTCCTGGTGGGAGAAGGAGCCGGACGTTTGCCTTTTCGGCAAGAGGCTCTGCCGCGGCCGAGCGCCATGAGCTCTTGCATCTCTGGGAAAGCACAGATCCCCAGTGCTGTTGTGCCTGTAGATAGGGCGCCAAGGCACCGTGAAGAGCAGCAAGAGCTTTCAGAGCTGGGCCCTTCCTTGTGGGAGAAGGAGCCGGACGTTGGCCTTTTCGGCAAGAGGCTGTGCCGCGGCCGAGCGCCATGAGATGTTGTGTCTCTGGGAAAGCACAGATCATCAGTGCTGTTGTGCCTGTAGATAGGGCGCCAAGGAAACGTGAAGAGCAGCAAGAGCTTTCAGGGATGGGCCCTTCCTTTTGGGAGAAGGAGCCGGACGTTTGCCTTTTCGGCAAGAGGCTTTGCCGCGGCCGAGCGCCATGAGATCTTGCGTCTCTGGGAAAGCACAGATCCCCACTGCTGTTGTGCCTGTAGGTAGGGCGCCAAGGGTAGGGGAAGAGCAGCAACAGCTTTCAGGGCTGGGCCCTTCCTTGTGGGAGAAGGAGCCGGACGTTTGCCTTTTCGGCAAGAGGCTCTGCCGCTGCCGAGCGCCATGAGCTCTTGCGTCTCTGGGAAAGCACAGATCCCCAGTGCTGTTGTGCCTGTAGGTAGGGCGCCAAGGCACAGTAAAGAGCAGCAAGAGCTTTCAGGGCTGGGCCCTTCCTTGTGGAGAAGGAGCCGGACGTTTGCCTTTTCGGCAAGAGGCTTTGCCGCGGCCTAGCGCCATGAGATCTTGCATCTCTGGGAAAGCACAGATCCCCAGTGCTGTTGTGCCTGTAGGTAGGGTGCCAAGGCACCGTGAAGAGCAGCAAGAGCTTTCAGGGCTGGGCCCTTCCTTGTGGGAGAAGGAGCCGGATGTTTGCCTTTTCGGCAAGAGGCTCTGCCGCTGCCGAGCGCCATGAGATCTTGCGTCTCTGGGAAAGCACAGATCCCCACTGCTGTTGTGCCTGTAGGTAGGGTGCCAAGGCACCGTGAAGAGCAGCAAGAGCTTTCAGGGCTGGGCCCTTCCTTGTGGGGAGAAGGAGCCGGACGTTTGCCTTTTCGGCAAGAGGGCTTGCCGCGGTCCGAGCGCCATGAGATCTTGCGTCTCTGGGAAAGCACAGATCCCCAGTGCTGTTGTGCCTGTAGATAGGGCGCCAAGGCACCGTGAAGACCAGCAAGAGCTTTCAGGGCTGGGCCCTTCCTTTTGGGAGAAGGAGCCGGATGTTTGCCTTTTCGGCAAGAGGCTCTGCCTGCGGTCCGAGCACCAATAGATCATGCTTCTCTGGAAAGCACAGATCCCCAGTGCTGTTGTGCCTGTAGGTAGGGCGCCAAGGCACCGTGAAGAGCAGCAAGAGCTTTCAGGGCTGGGCCCTTCCCTTGTGGGGAGAAGGAGCCGGACGTTTGCCTTTTCGGCAAGAGGCTCTGCCGCGGCCGAGCGCCATGAGCTCTTGCATCTCTGGGAAAGCACAGATCCCCAGTGCTGTTGTGCCTGTAGATAGGGTGCCAAGGCACCGTGAAGAGCAGCAAGAGCTTTCAGAGCTGGGCCCTTCCTTGTGGGAGAAGGAGCCGGACGTTGGCCTTTTCGGCAAGAGGCTCTGCCGCGGCCGGAGCGCCATGAGATGTTGTGTCTCTGGGAAAGCACAGATCATCAGTGCTGTTGTGCCTGTAGATAGGGCGCCAAGGCACCGTGAAGAGCAGCAAGAGCTTTGAGGGATGGGCCCTTCCTTTTGGGAGAAGGAGCCGGACGTTTGCCTTTTCGGCAAGAGGCTTTGCCGCGGCCGAGCGCCATGAGATCTTGCGTCTCTGGGAAAGCACAGATCCCCCACTGCTGTTGTGCCTGTAGGTAGGGCGCCAAGGGTAGGGGAAGAGCAGCAAGAGCTTTCAGGGCTGGGCCCTTCCTTGTGGGAGAAGGAGCCGGACGTTTGCCTTTTCGGCAAGAGGCTCTGCCGCGGGCCGAGCGCCATGAGATCTTGCGTCTCTGGGGAAAGCACAGATCCCCCAGTGCTGTTGTGCCTGTAGATAGGGCGCCAAGGCACCGTGAAGAGCAGCAAGAGCTTTCAGGGCTGGGCCCTTCCTTTTGGGAGAAGGAGCCGGATGTTTGCCTTTTCGGCAAGAGGCTCTGCCGCGGGCCGAGCACCAATAGATCTTGCTTCTCTGGAAAGCACAGATCCCCAGTGCTGTTGTGCCTGTAGGGTAGGGCACCAAGGCACCGTGAAGAGCAGCAAGAGCTTTCAGGGCTGGGCCCTTCCTTGTGGGGAGAAGGAGCCGGACGTTTGCCTTTTTCGGCAAGAGGCTCTGCCGCGTCCGAGCGCCATGAGATGTTGCGTCTCTGGGAAAGCACAGATCCCCACTGCTGTTATCCCTGTAGATAGGGCGCCAAGGCACCGTGAAGAGCAGCAAGAGCTTTCAGGGCTGGGCCCTTCCTTGTGGGAGAAGGAGCCGGACGTTTGCCTTTTCGGCAAGAGGCTCTGCCGCTGCCGAGCGCCATGAGCTCTTGCGTCTCTGGGGAAAGCACAGATCCCCACTGCTGTTGTGCCTGTAGGTAGGGCGCCAAGGGTAGGGGAAGAGCAGCAAGAGCTTTCAGGGATGGGCCCTTCTTTTGGGAGAAGGAGCCGGACGTTTGCCTTTTCGGCAAGAGGCTTTGCCGCGGCCGAGCGCCATGAGCTCTTGCATCTCTGGGAAAGCACAGATCCCCAGTGCTGTTGTGCTGTAGATAGGGCGCCAAGGCACCGTGAAGAGCAGCAAGAGCTTTCAGAGCTGGGCCCTTCCTTGTGGGAAGAAGGAGCCGGACGTTGGCCTTTTCGGCAAGAGGCTCTGCCGCGGGCCGAGCGCCATGAGATGTTGTGTCTCTGGGAAAGCACAGATCATCAGTGCTGTTGTGCCTGTAGATAGGGCGCCAAGGCACCGTGAAGAGCAGCAAGAGCTTTCAGGGCTGGGCCCTTCCTTGTGGGAGAAGGAGCCGGACGTTTGCCTTTTCGGCAAGAGGCTTTGCCGCGGCCGAGCGCCATGAGATCTTGCATCTCTGGGAAAGCACAGATCCCCAGTGCTGTTGTGCCTGTAGGTAGGGCGCCAAGGAACCGTGAAGAGCAGCAACAGCTTTCAGGGCTGGGCCCCTTCCTTGTGGGAGAAGGAGCCGGACGTTTGCCTTTTCGGCAAGAGGCTCTGCCGCGGCCGAGCGCCATGAGCTCTTGCGTCTCTGGGAAAGCACAGATCCCCACTGCTGCGGTTGCCTGTAGATAGGGCGCCAAGGGTAGGTGAAGAGCAGCAAGAGCTTTCAGGGGCTGGGCCCTTCCTTGTGGGAGAAGGAGCCGGAACGTTTGCCTTTTCGGCAAGAGGCTCTGCCGCGGCCGAGCGCCATGAGATGTTGCGTCCTCTGGGAAAGCACAGATCCCAGTGCTGTTGTGCTGTAGATAGGGTGCCAAGGCACCGTGAACAGCAGCAAGAGCTTTCAGGGGCTGGGCCCTTCCTTGTGGGAGAAGGAGCCGGACGTTTGCCTTTTCGGCAAGAGGCCTCTGGCCGCTGCCGAGCGCCATGAGCTCTTGCGTCTCTGGGAAAGCACAGATCCCCAGTGCTGTTGTGCCTGTAGGTAGGGCGCCAAGGCACAGTGAAGAGCAGCAAGAGCTTTCAGGGCTGGGGCCCTTCCTTGTGGGAGAAGGAGCCGGACGTTTGCCTTTTCGGCAAGAGGCTTTGCCGCGGCCTAGCGCCATGAGATCTTGCATCTCTGGGAAAGCACAGATCCCCCAGTGCTGTTGTGCTGTAGATAGGGTGCCAAGGCACCGTGAAGAGCAGCAAGAGCTTTCAGGGCTGGGGCCCCTTCCTTGTGGGAGAAGGAGCCGGACGTTTGCCTTTTCGGCAAGAGGCTCTGCCGCGGCCGAGCGCCATGAGATCTTGCGTCTCTGGGAAAGCACAGATCCCCAGTGCTGTTGTGCCTGTAGGTAGGGCGCAAGGCACCGTGAAGAGCAGCAAGAGCTTTCAGGGCTGGGCCCTTCCTTGTGGTGAGAAGGAACCGGAGGTTTGCCTTTTCGGCAAGAGGCTCTGCCGCGTCCGAGCGCCATGAGATGTTGCGTCTCTGGGAAAGCACAGATCCCCACTGCTGTTATCCCTGTAGATAGGGCGCCAAGGCACCGTGAAGAGCAGCAAGAGCTTTCAGGGCTGGGCCCTTCCTTGTGGGAGAAGGAGCCGGACGTTTGCCTTTTCGGCAAGAGGCTCTGCCGCTGCCGAGCGCCATGAGCTCTTGCGTCTCTGGGAAAGCACAGATCCCCACTGCTGTTGTGCCTGTAGGTAGGGCGCCAAGGCACAGTGAAGAGCAGCAAGAGCTTTCCAGGGCTGGGCCCTTCCTTGTGGGAGAAGGAGCCGGACGTTTTGCCTTTTCGGCAATAGGCTCTGCCGCGGCCTAGCGCCATGAGATCTTGCATCTCTGGGAAAGCACAGATCCCCAGTGCTGTTGTGCCTGTAGGTAGGGCGCCAAGGCACCGTGAACAGCAGCAAGAGCTTTCAGGGCTGGGCCCTTCCTTGTGGGAGAAGGAGCCGGACGTTTGCCTTTTCGGCAAGAGGCCTTTGCCCGCGGCCGAGCGCCATGAGATCTTGCGTCTCTGGGAAAGCACAGATCCCCAGTGCTGTTGTGCCTGTAGATAGGGCGCCAAGGAACCGTGAAGAGCAGCAACAGCTTTCAGGGCTGGGCCCTTCCTTGTGGGAGAAGGAGCCCGGACGTTTGCCTTTTCGGCAAGAGGCTCTGCCGCGGCCGGAGCGCCATGAGATCTTGCGTCTCTGGGAAAGCACAGATCCCCACTGCTGCGGTGCCTGTAAATAGGGCGCCAAGGGTAGGTGAGGAGCAGCAAGAGCTTTCAGGGCTGGGCCCCTTCCTTGTGGGAGAAGGAGCCGGACGTTTGTTTTTTCGGCAAGAGGCTCTGCCGCGGCTCGAGCGCCATGAGATGTTGCGTCTCTGGGAAAGCACAGATCCCCCACTGCTGTTGTGCCTGTAGATAGGGTGCCAAGGCACCGTGAACAGCAGCAAGAGCTTTCAGGGGCTGGGCCCTTCCTTGTGGGAGAAGGAGCCGGACGTTTGCCTTTTCGGCAAGAGGCTCTGCCGCTGCCGAGCGCCATGAGCTCTTGCGTCTCTGGGAAAGCACAGATCCCCCAGTGCTGTTGTGCCTGTAGGTAGGGCGCCAAGGCACAGTGAAGAGCAGCAAGAGCTTTGAGGGCTGGGCCCTTCCTTGTGGGAGAAGGAGCCGGACGTTTGCCTTTTCGGCAAGAGGCTTTGCCGCGGGCCGGAGCGCCATGAGACGTTGCGTCTCTGGGAAAGCACAGATCCCCCAGTGCTGTTGTGCCTGTAGATAGGGCGCCAAGGCCACCGTGAAGAGCAGCAAGAGCTTTCAGGGCTGGGGCCCTTCCTTGTGGGAGAAGGAGCCGGACGTTTGCCTTTTCGGCAAGAGGCTCTGCCCGCGGCCGAGCGCCATGAGCTCTTGCGTCTCTGGGAAAGCACAGATCCCCACTGCTGCGGTGCCTGTAGATAGGGCGCCAAGGGTAGGTGAAAGAGCAGCAAGAGCTTTCAGGGCTGGGGCCCTTCCCTGTGGGAGAAGGAGCCGGACGTTTGCCTTTCGGCAAGAGGCTCTGCCGCGGCCGAGCACCATGAGATGTTGCGTCTCTGGGAAAGCACAGATCCCCAGTGCTGTTGTGCCTGTAGGTAGGGCGCCAAGGCACAGTGAAGAGCAGCAAGAGCTTTCAGGGCTGGGCCCTTCCTGGTGGGAGAAGGAGCCGGACGTTTGCCTTTTCGGCAAGAGGCTCTGCCGCGGCCGAGCGCCATGAGATGTTGCGTCTCTGGGAAAGCACAGATCCCCAGTGCTGTTGGGCCTGTAGGTAGGGGCCTCAAGGCACCGTGAAGAGCAGCAAGAGCTTTCAGGGCTGGGCCCTTCCTTGTGGGAGAAGGAGCCGGACGTTTGCCTTTTCGGGCGAGAGGCTCTGCCGCGGGCCGAGCGCCATGAGCTCTTGCGTCTCTGGGGAAAGCACAGATCCCCACTGCTGCGGTGCCTGTAGATAGGGCGCCAAGGGTAGGTGAAGAGCAGCAAGAGCTTTCAGGGGTGGGCCCTTCCTTTTGGGGAGAAGGAGCCGGGACGTTTGCCTTTTCGGCAAGAGGCTTTGCCGCGGCCGAGCGCCATGAGATCTTGCATCTCTGGGAAAGCACAGATCCCAGTGCTGTTGGGCCTGTAGGTAGGGCCTCAAGGCACCGTGAAGAGCAGCAAGAGCTTTCAGGGCTGGGCCCTTCCTTGTGGGAGAAGGGAGCCGGACGTTTGCCTTTTCGGCAAGAGGCTCTGCCGCTGCCGAGCGCCATGAGATCTTGCGTCTCTGGGGAAAGCACAGATCCCCACTGCTGTTGTGCCTGTAGATAGGGCGCCAAGGCACCGTGAACAGCACCAACAGCTTTCAGGGCTGGGCCCTTCCTTGTGGGAGAAGGAGCCGACGTTTGCCTTTTCGGCAAGAGGCTCTGCCGCTGCCCGAGCGCCATGAGATCTTGCGTCTCTGGGAAAGCACAGATCCCCACTGCTGTTGTGCCTGTAGGTAGGGCGCCAAGGCACCGTGAACAGCAGCAAGAGCTTTGAGGGCTGGGCCCTTCCTTGTGGGAGAAGGAGCCGGACGTTTGCCTTTTCGGCAAGAGGCTCTGCCGCTGCCGAGCGCCATGAGCTCTTGCGTCTCTGGGAAAGCACAGATCCCCACTGCTGTTGTGCCTGTAGGTAGGGTGCCAAGGCGCCGTGAACAGCAGCAAGAGCTTTCAGGGCTGGGCCCTTCCTTGTGGGAGAAGGAGCCGGACGTTTGCCTTTTCGGCAAGAGGCTCTGCCGCTGCCGAGCGCCATGAGCTCTTGCGTCTCTGGGAAAGCACAGATCATCAGTGCTGTTGTGCCTGTAGATAGGGCGCCAAGGCACCGTGAAGAGCAGCAAGAGCTTTCAGGGCTGGGCCCTTCCTTGTGGGAGAAGGAGCCGGACGTTTGCCTTTTCGGCAAGAGGCTTTGCCGCGGCCTAGCGCCATGAGATCTTGCATCTCTGGGAAAGCACAGATCCCCAGTGCTGTTGTGCCTGTAGATAGGGCGCCAAGGCACCGTGAAGAGCAGCAAGAGCTTTCAGGGCTGGGCCCTTCCTTGTGGGAGAAGGAGCCGGATGTTTGCCTTTTCGGCAAGAGGCTATGCCGCGGTCCGAGCGCCATGAGATCTTGCGTCTCTGGGAAAGCACAGATCCCCAGTGCTGTTGTGCCTGTAGATAGGGCGCCAAGGCACCGTGAAGAGCAGCAAGAGCTTTCAGGGCTGGGCCCTTCCTTGTGGGAGAAGGAGCCGGACGTTTGCCTTTTCGGCAAGAGGCTCTGCCGCGTCCGAGCGCCATGAGATGTTGCATCTCTGGGAAAGCACAGATCCCCACTGCTGCGGTGCCTGTAGATAGGGCGCCAAGGCACCGTGAAGAGCAGCAAGAGCTTTCAGGGCTGGGCCCTTCCTGGTGGGAGAAGGAGCCGGACGTTTGCCTTTTCGGCAAGAGGCTCTGCCGCGGCCGAGCGCCATGAGATGTTGCGTCTCTGGGAAAGCACAGATCCCCACTGCTGTTGTGCCTGTAGATAGGGCGCCAAGGCACCGTGAAGAGCAGCAAGAGCTTTCAGGGCTGGGCCCTTCCTTGTGGGAGAAGGAGCCGGACGTTTGCCTTTTCGGCAAGAGGCTCTGCCGCGGCCGATCGCCATGAGCTCTTGCGTCTCTGGGAAAGCACAGATCCCCACTGCTGTTTTGCCTGTAGATAGGGCGCCAAGGCACAGTGAAGAGCAGCAAGAGCTTTCAGGGCTGGGCCCTTCCTTGTGGGAGAAGGAGCCGGACGTTTGCCTTTTCGGCAAGAGGCTCTGCCGCGGCCGAGCGCCATGAGATGTTGCGTCTCTGGGAAAGCACAGATCCCCAGTTCTGTTGTGCCTGTAGATAGGGTGCCAAGGCACCGTGAAGAGCAGCAAGAGCTTTCAGGGCTGGGCCCTTCCTTGTGGGAGAAGGAGCCGGACGTTTGCCTTTTCGGCAAGAGGCTCTGCCGCTGCCGAGCGCCATGAGATCTTGCATCTCTGGGAAAGCACAGATCCCCACTGCTGTTGTGCCTGTAGGTAGGGTGCCAAGACACCGTGAACAGCAGCAAGAGCTTTCAGGGCTGGGCCCTTCCTTGTGGGAGAAGGAGCCGGACGTTTGCCTTTTCGGCAAGAGGCTCTGCCGCTGCCGAGCGCCATGAGCTCTTGCGTCTCTGGGAAAGCACAGATCCCCAGTGCTGTTGTGCCTGTAGGTAGGGCGCCAAGGCACCGTGAAGAGCAGCAAGAGCTTTCAGGGCTGGGCCCTTCCTTGTGGGAGAAGGAGCCGGACGTTTGCCTTTTCGGCAAGAGGCTTTGCCGCGGCCTAGCGCCATGAGATCTTGCATCTCTGGGAAAGCACAGATCCCCAGTGCTGTTGTGCCTGTAGATAGGGTGCCAAGGCACCGTGAAGAGCAGCAACAGCTTTCAGGGCTGGGCCCTTCCTTGTGGGAGAAGGAGCCGGACGTTTGCCTTTTCGGCAAGAGGCTCTGCCGCGGACGAGCGCCATGAGATCTTGCGTCTCTGGGAAAGCACAGATCCCCAGTGCTGTTGTGCCTGTAGATAGGGCGCCAAGGCACCGTGAAGAGCAGCAAGAGCTTTCAGGGCTGGGCCCTTCCTTGTGGGAGAAGGAGCCGGACGTTTGCCTTTTCGGCAAGAGGCTCTGCCGCTGCCGAGCGCCATTAGCTCTTGCGTCTCTGGGAAAGCACAGATCCCCAGTGCTGTTGTGCCTGTAGGTAGGGCGCCAAGGCACCGTGAAGAGCAGCAAGAGCTTTCAGGGCTGGGCCCTTCCTTGTGGGAGAAGGAGACGGACGTTTGCCTTTTCGGCAAGAGGCTCTGCCGCTGCCGAGCGCCATGAGATCTTGCATCTCTGGGAAAGCACAGATCCCCACTGCTGTTGTGCCTGTAGATAGGGCGCCAAGGCACAGTGAAGAGCAGCAACAGCTTTCAGGGCTCGGCCCTTCCTTGTGGGAGAAGGAGCCGGACGTTTGCCTTTTCGGCAAGAGGCTCTGCCGCGGCCGAGCGCCATGAGATCTTGCGTCTCTGGGAAAGCACAGATCCCCACTGCTGTTGTGCCTGTAGATAGGGCGCCAAGGCACCGTGAAGAGCAGCAACAGCTTTCAGGGCTGGGCCCTTCCTTGTGGGAGAAGGAGCCGGACGTTTGCCTTTTCGGCAAGAGGCTCTGCCGCGGCTGAGCGCCATGAGATCTTGCGTCTCTGGGAAAGCACAGATCCCCACTGCTGTTGTGCCTGTAGATAGGGCGCCAAGGCACCGTGAAGAGCAGCAAGAGCTTTCAGGGCTGGGCCCTTCCTGGTGGGAGAAGGAGCCGGACGTTTGCCTTTTCGGCAAGAGGCTCTGCCGCGGCCGAGCGCCATGAGATCTTGCGTCTCTGGGAAAGCACAGATCCCCACTGCTGTTGTGCCTGTAGATAGGGCGCCAAGGCACCGTGAAGAGCAGCAAGAGCTTTCAGGGCTGGGCCCTTCCTTGTGGGAGAAGGAGCCGGACGTTTGCCTTTTCGGCAAGAGGCTCTGCCGCGGCCGAGCGCCATGAGCTCTTGCGTCTCTGGGAAAGCACAGATCCCCACTGCTGTTTTGCCTGTAGATAGGGCGCCAAGGCACAGTGAAGAGCAGCAAGAGCTTTCAGGGCTGGGCCCTTCCTTGTGGGAGAAGGAGCCGGACGTTTGCCTTTTCGGCAAGAGGCTCTGCCGCGGCCGAGCGCCATGAGATGTTGCGTCTCTGGGAAAGCACAGATCCCCAGTTCTGTTGTGCCTGTAGATAGGGTGCCAAGGCACCGTGAAGAGCAGCAAGAGCTTTCAGGGCTGGGCCCTTCCTTGTGGGAGAAGGAGCCGGACATTTGCCTTTTCGGCAAGAGGCTCTGACGCGGACGAGCGCCATGAGATCTTGCGTCTCTGGGAAAGCACAGATCCCCACTGCTGTTGTGCCTGTAGATAGGGCGCCAAGGCACCGTGAAGAGCAACAAGAGCTTTCAGGGCTGGGCCCTTCCTGGTGGGAGAAGGAGCCGGACGTTTGCCTTTTCGGCAAGAGGCTCTGCCGCGGCCGAGCGCCATGAGATGTTGCGTCTCTGGGAAAGCACAGATCCCCAGTGCTGTTGTGCCTGTAGATAGGGTGCCAAGGCACCGTGAAGAGCAGCAAGAGCTTTCAGGGCTGGGCCCTTCCTTGTGGGAGAAGGAGCCGGACGTTTGCCTTTTCGGCAAGAGGCTCTGCCGCTGCCGAGCGCCATGAGCTCTTGCGTCTCTGGGAAAGCACAGATCCCCACTGCTGTTGTGCCTGTAGGTAGGGTGCCAAGGCACCGTGAACAGCAGCAAGAGCTTTCAGGGCTGGGCCCTTCCTTGTGGGAGAAGGAGCCGGACGTTTGCCTTTTCGGCAAGAGGCTCTGCCGCTGCCGAGCGCCATGAGCTCTTGCGTCTCTGGGAAAGCACAGATCCCCAGTGCTGTTGTGCCTGTAGGTAGGGCGCCAAGGCACCGTGAAGAGCAGCAAGATCTTTCAGGGCTGGGCCCTTCCTTGTGGGAGAAGGAGACGGACGTTTGCCTTTTCGGCAAGAGGCTCTGCCGCTGCCGAGCGCCATGAGATCTTGCATCTCTGGGAAAGCACAGATCCCCACTGCTGTTGTGCCTGTAGATAGGGCGCCAAGGCACAGTGAAGAGCAGCAAGAGCTTTCAGGGCTGGGCCCTTCCTTGTGGGAGAAGGAGCCGGACGTTTGCCTTTTCGGCAAGAGGCTCTGCCGCGGCCGAGCGCCATGAGATCTTGCGTCTCTGGGAAAGCACAGATCCCCAGTGCTGTTGTGCCTGTAGATAGGGCGCCAAGGCACCGTGAAGAGCAGCAAGAGCTTTCAGGGCTGGGCCCTTCCTTGTGGGAGAAGGAGCCGGACGTTTGCCCTTTTCGGCAAGAGGCTTTGCCACGGCCTAGCGCCATGAGCTCTTGCATCTCTGGGAAAGCACAGATCCCCAGTGCTGTTGTGCCTGTAGGTAGGGCGCCAAGGCACCGTGAAGAGCAGCAAGATCTTTCAGGGCTGGGCCCTTCCTTGTGGGAGAAGGAGCCGGACGTTTGCCTTTTCGGCAAGAGGCTCTGCCGCGGCCGAGCGCCATGAGATCTTGCGTCTCTGGGAAAGCACAGATCCCCACTGCTGTTGTGCCTGTAGATAGAGCGCCAAGGCACCGTGAAGAGCAGCAAGAGCTTTCAGGGCTGGGCCCTTCCTTGTGGGAGAAGGAGCCGGACGTTTGCCTTTTCGACAAGAGGCTCTGCCGCTGCCGAGCGCCATGAGCTCTTGCGTCTCTGGGAAAGCACAGATCCCCAGTGCTGTTGTGCCTGTAGGTAGGGCGCCAAGGCACAGTGAAGAGCAGCAAGAGCTTTCAGGGCTGGGCCCTTCCTTGTGGGAGAAGGAGCCGGACGTTTGCCTTTTCGGCAAGAGGCTCTGCCGCTGCCGAGCGCCATGAGATCTTGCGTCTCTGGGAAAGCACAGATCCCACTGCTGTTGTGCCTGTAGGTAGGGTGCCAAGGCACCGTGAACAGCAGCAAGAGCTTTCAGGGCTGGGCCCTTCCTTGTGGGAGAAGGAGCCGGACGTTTGCCTTTTCGGCAAGAGGCTCTGCCGCTGCCGAGCGCCATGAGCTCTTGCGTCTCTGGGAAAGCACAGATCCCCAGTGCTGTTGTGCCTGTAGGTAGGGCGCCAAGGCACCGTGAAGAGCAGCAAGAGCTTTCAGGGCTGGGCCCTTCCTTGTGGGAGAAGGAGCCGGACGTTTGCCTTTTCGGCAAGAGGCTTTGCCGCTGCCGAGCGCCATGAGATCTTGCATCTCTGGGAAAGCACAGATCCCCACTGCTGTTGTGCCTGTAGATAGGGCGCCAAGGCAGAGTGAAGAGCAGCAACAGCTTTCAGGGCTCGGCCCTTCCTTGTGGGAGAAGGAGCCGGACGTTTGCCTTTTCGGCAAGAGGCTCTGCCGCGGCCGAGCGCCATGAGATCTTGCGTCTCTGGGAAAGCACAGATCCCCACTGCTGTTGTGCCTGTAGATAGGGCGCCAAGGCACCGTGAAGAGCAGCAAGAGCTTTCAGGGCTGGGCCCTTCCTTGTGGGAGAAGGAACCGGACGTTTGCCTTTTCGGCAAGAGGCTCTTCCGCGGCCGAGCGCCATGAGATCTTGCGTCTCTGGGAAAGCACAGATCCCCACTGCTGTTGTGCCTGTAGGTAGGGCGCCAAGGCACCGTGAAGAGCAGCAAGAGCTTTCAGGGCTGGGCCCTTCCTGGTGGGAGAAGGAGCCGGACGTTTGCCTTTTCGGCAAGAGGCTCTGCCGCTGCCGAGCACCATGAGCTCTTGCGTCTCTGGGAAAGCACAGATCCCCACTGCTGTTGTGCCTGTAGGTAGGGCGCCAAGGCACCGTGAAGAGCAGCAAGAGCTTTGAGGGCTGGGCCCTTCCTTGTGGGAGAAGGAGCCGGACGTTTGCCTTTTCGGCAAGAGGCTTTGCCACGGCCTAGCGCCATGAGCTCTTGCATCTCTGGGAAAGCACAGATCCCCAGTGCTGTTGTGCCTGTAGGTAGGGCGCCAAGGCACCGTGAAGAGCAGCAAGATCTTTCAGGGCTGGGCCCTTCCTTGTGGGAGAAGGAGCCGGACGTTTGCCTTTTCGGCAAGAGGCTCTGCCGCGGCCGAGCGCCATGAGACGTTGCGTCTCTGGGAAAGCACAGATCCCCACTGCTGTTGTGCCTGTAGATAGGGCGCCAAGGCACCGTGAAGAGCAGCAAGAGCTTTTCAGGGCTGGGCCCTTCCTGGTGGGAGAAGGAGCCGGACGTTTGCCTTTTCGGCAAGAGGCTTTGCCGCGGCCTAGCGCCATGAGATCTTGCATCTCTGGGAAAGCACAGATCCCCAGTGCTGTTGTGCCTGTAGGTAGAGAGCCAAGGCACCGTGAAGAGCAGCAAGAGCTTTCAGGGCTGGGCCCTTCCTTGTGGGAGAAGGAGCCGGACGTTTGCCTTTTCGGCAAGAGGCTCTGCCGCTGCCGAGCGCCATGAGATGTTGGGTCCTCTGGGAAAGCACAGATCCCCAGTGCTGTTGTGCCTGTAGGTAGGGCGCCAAGGCACAGTGAAGAGCAGCAAGAGCTTTCAGGGCTGGGCCCTTCCTTGTGGGAGAAGGAGCCGGACGTTTGCCTTTTCGGCAAGAGGCTTTGCCGCGGCCTAGCGCCATGAGCTCTTGCATCTCTGGGAAAGCACAGATCCCCACTGCTGTTGTGCCTGTAGGTAGGGCGCCAAGGGTAGTTGAAGAGCAGCAAGAGCTTTCAGGGCTGGGCCCTTCCTTGTGGGAGAAGGAGCCGGACGTTTGCCTTTTCGGCAAGAGGCTCTGCCGCGGCCGAGCGCCATGAGATCTTGCGTCTCTGGGAAAGCACAGATCCCCAGTGCTGTTGTGCCTGTAGATAGAGCGCCAAGGCACCGTGAAGAGCAGCAAGAGCTTTCAGGGCTGGGCCCTTCCTTGTGGGAGAAGGAGCCGGACGTTTGCCTTTTCGGCAAGAGGCTCTGCCGCGGCCGAGCGCCATGAGATGTTGCGTCTCTGGGAAAGCACAGATCCCCAGTGCTGTTGTGCCTGTAAGTAGGGCGCCAAGGCACCGTGAAGAGCAGCAAGAGCTTTCAGGGCTGGGCCCTTCCTTGTGGGAGAAGGAGCCGGACGTTTGCCTTTTCGGCAAGAGGCTCTGCCGATGCCGAGCGCCATGAGATGTTGCGTCTCTGGGAAAGCACAGATCCCCAGTGCTGTTGTGCCTGTAGATAGGGTGCCAAGGCACCGTGAAGAGCAGCAAGATCTTTCAGGGCTGGGCCCTTCCTTGTGGGAGAAGGAGCCGGACGTTTGCCTTTTCGGCAAGAGGCTCTGCCGCGGCCGAGCGCCATGAGATCTTGCGTCTCTGGGAAAGCACAGATCCCCACTGCTGTTGTGCCTGTAGATAGAGCACCAAGGCACCGTGAAGAGCAGCAAGAGCTTTCAGGGCTGGGCCCTTCCTTGTGGGAGAAGGAGCCGGACGTTTGCCTTTTCGGCAAGAGGCTCTGCCGCTGCCGAGCGCCATGAGATCTTGCGTCTCTGGGAAAGCACAGATCCCCAGTGCTGTTGTGCCTGTAGGTAGGGCGCCAAGGCACCGTGAAGAGCAGCAAGAGCTTTCAGGGCTGGGCCCTTCCTGGTGGGAGAAGGAGCCGGACGTTTGCCTTTTCGGCAAGAGGCTCTGCCGCTGCCGAGCGCCATGAGATGTTGGGTCTCTGGGAAAGCACAGATCCCCAGTGCTGTTGTGCCTGTAGGTAGGGCGCCAAGGCACCGTGAAGAGCAGTAAGAGCTTTCAGGGCTGGGCCCTTCCTTGTGGGAGAAGGAGCCGGACGTTTGCCTTTTCGGCAAGAGGCTTTGCCGCGGCCTAGCGCCATGAGCTCTTGCATCTCTGGGAAAGCACAGATCCCCAGTGCTGTTGTGCCTGTAGGTAGAGCGCCAAGGCACCGTGAAGAGCAGCAAGAGCTTTCAGGGCTGGGCCCTTCCTTGTGGGAGAAGGAGCCGGACGTTTGCCTTTTCGGCAAGAGGCTCTGCCGCTGCCGAGCGCCATGAGATGTTGGGTCTCTGGGAAAGCACAGATCCCCAGTGCTGTTGTGCCTGTAGGTAGGGCGCCAAGGCACAGTGAAGAGCAGCAAGAGCTTTCAGGGCTGGGCCCTTCCTTGTGGGAGAAGGAGCCGGACGTTTGCCTTTTCGGCAAGAGGCTTTGCCGCGGGCCTAGCGCCATGAGCTCTTGCATCTCTGGGAAAGCACAGATCCCCACTGCTGTTGTGCCTGTAGGTAGGGCGCCAAGGGTAGTTGAAGAGCAGCAAGAGCTTTCAGGGCTGGGCCCTTCCTTGTGGGAGAAGGAGCCGGACGTTTGCCTTTTCGGCAAGAGGCTCTGCCGCGGCCGAGCGCCATGAGATCTTGCGTCTCTGGGAAAGCACAGATCCCCAGTGCTGTTGTGCCTGTAGATAGAGCGCCAAGGCACCGTGAAGAGCAGCAAGAGCTTTCAGGGCTGGGCCCTTCCTTGTGGGAGAAGGAGCCGGACGTTTGCCTTTTCGGCAAGAGGCTCTGCCGCGGCCCGAGCGCCATGAGATGTTGCGTCTCTGGGAAAGCACAGATCCCCAGTTCTGTTGTGCCTGTAGATAGGGTGCCAAGGCACCGTGAAGAGCAGCAAGAGCTTTCAGGGCTGGGCCCTTCCTTGTGGGAGAAGGAGCCGGACGTTTGCCTTTTTCGGCAAGAGGCTCTGCCGCTGCCGAGCGCCATGAGATCTTGCATCTCTGGGAAAGCACAGATCCCCACTGCTGTTGTGCCTGTAGGTAGGGGTGCCAAGGCACCGTGAACAGCAGCAAGAGCTTTCAGGGCTGGGCCCTTCCTTGTGGGAGAAGGAGCCGGACGTTTGCCTTTTCGGCAAGAGGCTCTGCCGCTGCCGAGCGCCATGAGCTCTTGCGTCTCTGGGAAAGCACAGATCCCCAGTGCTGTTGTGCCTGTAGGTAGGGCGCCAAGGCACCGTGAAGAGCAGCAAGAGCTTTCAGGGCTGGGCCCTTCCTTGTGGGAGAAGGAGCCGGACGTTTGCCTTTTCGGCAAGAGGCTTTGCCGCGGGCCTAGCGCCATGAGATCTTGCATCTCTGGGAAAGCACAGATCCCCAGTGCTGTTGTGCCTGTAGATAGGGTGCCAAGGCACCGTGAAGAGCAGCAACAGCTTTCAGGGCTGGGCCCTTCCTTGTGGGAGAAGGAGCCGGACGTTTGCCTTTTCGGCAAGAGGCTCTGCCGCGGACGAGCGCCATGAGATCTTGCGTCTCTGGGAAAGCACAGATCCCCACTGCTGTTGTGCCTGTAGATAGGGCGCCAAGGCACCGTGAAGAGCAGCAAGAGCTTTCAGGGCTGGGCCCTTCCTTGTGGGAGAAGGAGCCGGACGTTTGCCTTTTCGGCAAGAGGCTCTGCCGCTGGCCGAGCGCCATTAGCTCTTGCGTCTCTGGGAAAGCACAGATCCCCAGTGCTGTTGTGCCTGTAGGTAGGGCGCCAAGGCACCGTGAAGAGCAGCAAGAGCTTTCAGGGCTGGGCCCTTCCTTGTGGGGAGAAGGAGACGGACGTTTGCCTTTTCGGCAAGAGGCTCTGCCGCTGCCGAGCGCCATGAGATCTTGCATCTCTGGGAAAGCACAGATCCCCACTGCTGTTGTGCCTGTAGATAGGGCGCCAAGGCACAGTGAAGAGCAGCAAGAGCTTTCAGGGCTCGGCCCTTCCTTGTGGGAGAAGGAGCCGGACGTTTGCCTTTTCGGCAAGAGGCTCTGCCGCGGCCGGAGCGCCATGAGATCTTGCGTCTCTGGGAAAGCACAGATCCCCACTGCTGTTGTGCCTGTAGATAGGGCGCCAAGGCACCGTGAAGAGCAGCAACAGCTTTCAGGGCTGGGCCCTTCCTTGTGGGAGAAGGAGCCGGACGTTTGCCTTTTCGGCAAGAGGCTCTGCCGCGGGCTGAGCGCCATGAGATCTTGCGTCTCTGGGAAAGCACAGATCCCCACTGCTGTTGTGCCTGTAGATAGGGCGCCAAGGCACCGTGAAGAGCAGCAAGAGCTTTCAGGGCTGGGCCCTTCCTGGTGGGAGAAGGAGCCGGACCGTTTGCCTTTTCGGCAAGAGGCTCTGCCGCGGCCGAGCGCCATGAGATCTTGCGTCTCTGGGAAAGCACAGATCCCCACTGCTGTTGTGCCTGTAGATAGGGCGCCAAGGCACCGTGAAGAGCAGCAAGAGCTTTCAGGGCTGGGCCCTTCCTTGTGGGAGAAGGAGCCGGACGTTTGCCTTTTCGGCAAGAGGCTCTGCCGCGGCCGAGCGCCATGAGAGGAAAGCACAGATCCCCAGTGCTGTTGTGCCTGTAGATAGAGCGCCAAGGCACCGTGAAGAGCAGCAAGAGCTTTCAGGGCTGGGCCCTTCCTTGTGGGAGAAGGAGCCGGACGTTTGCCTTTTCGGCAAGAGGCTCTGCCGCGGCCGAGCGCCATGAGATGTTGCGTCTCTGGGAAAGCACAGATCCCCAGTGCTGTTGTGCCTGTAGATAGAGCGCCAAGGCACCGTGAAGAGCAGCAAGAGCTTTCAGGGCTGGGCCCTTCCTTGTGGGAGAAGGAGCCGGACGTTTGCCTTTTCGGCAAGAGGCTCTGCCGATGCCGAGCGCCATGAGATGTTGCGTCTCTGGGAAAGCACAGATCCCCAGTGCTGTTGTGCCTGTAGATAGGGTGCCAAGGCACCGTGAAGAGCAGCAAGATCTTTCAGGGCTGGGCCCTTCCTTGTGGGAGAAGGAGCCGGACGTTTGCCTTTTCGGCAAGAGGCTCTGCCGCGGCCGAGCGCCATGAGATCTTGCGTCTCTGGGAAAGCACAGATCCCCACTGCTGTTGTGCCTGTAGATAGAGCACCAAGGCACCGTGAAGAGCAGCAAGAGCTTTCAGGGCTGGGCCCTTCCTTGTGGGAGAAGGAGCCGGACGTTTGCCTTTTCGGCAAGAGGCTCTGCCGCTGCCGAGCGCCATGAGATCTTGCGTCTCTGGGAAAGCACAGATCCCCAGTGCTGTTGTGCCTGTAGGTAGGGCGCCAAGGCACCGTGAAGAGCAGCAAGAGCTTTCAGGGCTGGGCCCTTCCTGGTGGGAGAAGGAGCCGGACGTTTGCCTTTTCGGCAAGAGGCTCTGCCGCTGCCGAGCGCCATGAGATGTTGGGTCTCTGGGAAAGCACAGATCCCCAGTGCTGTTGTGCCTGTAGGTAGGGCGCCAAGGCACCGTGAAGAGCAGTAAGAGCTTTCAGGGCTGGGCCCTTCCTTGTGGGAGAAGGAGCCGGACGTTTGCCTTTTCGGCAAGAGGCTTTGCCGCGGCCTAGCGCCATGAGCTCTTGCATCTCTGGGAAAGCACAGATCCCCAGTGCTGTTGTGCCTGTAGGTAGAGCGCCAAGGCACCGTGAAGAGCAGCAAGAGCTTTCAGGGCTGGGCCCTTCCTTGTGGGAGAAGGAGCCGGACGTTTGCCTTTTCGGCAAGAGGCTCTGCCGCTGCCGAGCGCCATGAGATGTTGGGTCTCTGGGAAAGCACAGATCCCCAGTGCTGTTGTGCCTGTAGGTAGGGCGCCAAGGCACAGTGAAGAGCAGCAAGAGCTTTCAGGGCTGGGCCCTTCCTTGTGGGAGAAGGAGCCGGACGTTTGCCTTTTCGGCAAGAGGCTTTGCCGCGGCCTAGCGCCATGAGCTCTTGCATCTCTGGGAAAGCACAGATCCCCACTGCTGTTGTGCCTGTAGGTAGGGCGCCAAGGGTAGTTGAAGAGCAGCAAGAGCTTTCAGGGCTGGGCCCTTCCTTGTGGGAGAAGGAGCCGGACGTTTGCCTTTTCGGCAAGAGGCTCTGCCGCGGCCGAGCGCCATGAGATCTTGCGTCTCTGGGAAAGCACAGATCCCCAGTGCTGTTGTGCCTGTAGATAGAGCGCCAAGGCACCGTGAAGAGCAGCAAGAGCTTTCAGGGCTGGGCCCTTCCTTGTGGGAGAAGGAGCCGGACGTTTGCCTTTTCGGCAAGAGGCTCTGCCGCGGCCGAGCGCCATGAGATGTTGCGTCTCTGGGAAAGCACAGATCCCCAGTTCTGTTGTGCCTGTAGATAGGGTGCCAAGGCACCGTGAAGAGCAGCAAGAGCTTTCAGGGCTGGGCCCTTCCTTGTGGGAGAAGGAGCCGGACGTTTGCCTTTTCGGCAAGAGGCTCTGCCGCTGCCGAGCGCCATGAGATCTTGCATCTCTGGGAAAGCACAGATCCCCACTGCTGTTGTGCCTGTAGGTAGGGTGCCAAGGCACCGTGAACAGCAGCAAGAGCTTTCAGGGCTGGGCCCTTCCTTGTGGGAGAAGGAGCCGGACGTTTGCCTTTTCGGCAAGAGGCTCTGCCGCTGCCGAGCGCCATGAGCTCTTGCGTCTCTGGGAAAGCACAGATCCCCAGTGCTGTTGTGCCTGTAGGTAGGGCGCCAAGGCACCGTGAAGAGCAGCAAGAGCTTTCAGGGCTGGGCCCTTCCTTGTGGGAGAAGGAGCCGGACGTTTGCCTTTTCGGCAAGAGGCTTTGCCGCGGCCTAGCGCCATGAGATCTTGCATCTCTGGGAAAGCACAGATCCCCAGTGCTGTTGTGCCTGTAGATAGGGTGCCAAGGCACCGTGAAGAGCAGCAACAGCTTTCAGGGCTGGGCCCTTCCTTGTGGGAGAAGGAGCCGGATGTTTGCCTTTTCGGCAAGAGGCTCTGCCGCGGACGAGCGCCATGAGATCTTGCGTCTCTGGGAAAGCACAGATCCCCACTGCTGTTGTGCCTGTAGATAGGGCGCCAAGGCACCGTGAAGAGCAGCAAGAGCTTTCAGGGCTGGGCCCTTCCTTGTGGGAGAAGGAGCCGGACGTTTGCCTTTTCGGCAAGAGGCTCTGCCGCTGCCGAGCGCCATTAGCTCTTGCGTCTCTGGGAAAGCACAGATCCCCAGTGCTGTTGTGCCTGTAGGTAGGGCGCCAAGGCACCGTGAAGAGCAGCAAGAGCTTTCAGGGCTGGGCCCTTCCTTGTGGGAGAAGGAGACGGACGTTTGCCTTTTCGGCAAGAGGCTCTGCCGCTGCCGAGCGCCATGAGATCTTGCATCTCTGGGAAAGCACAGATCCCCACTGCTGTTGTGCCTGTAGATAGGGCGCCAAGGCACAGTGAAGAGCAGCAAGAGCTTTCAGGGCTCGGCCCTTCCTTGTGGGAGAAGGAGCCGGACGTTTGCCTTTTCGGCAAGAGGCTCTGCCGCGGCCGAGCGCCATGAGATCTTGCGTCTCTGGGAAAGCACAGATCCCCACTGCTGTTGTGCCTGTAGATAGGGCGCCAAGGCACCGTGAAGAGCAGCAACAGCTTTCAGGGCTGGGCCCTTCCTTGTGGGAGAAGGAGCCGGACGTTTGCCTTTTCGGCAAGAGGCTCTGCCGCGGCTGAGCGCCATGAGATCTTGCGTCTCTGGGAAAGCACAGATCCCCACTGCTGTTGTGCCTGTAGATAGGGCGCCAAGGCACCGTGAAGAGCAGCAAGAGCTTTCAGGGCTGGGCCCTTCCTGGTGGGAGAAGGAGCCGGACGTTTGCCTTTTCGGCAAGAGGCTCTGCCGCGGCCGAGCGCCATGAGATCTTGCGTCTCTGGGAAAGCACAGATCCCCACTGCTGTTGTGCCTGTAGATAGGGCGCCAAGGCACCGTGAAGAGCAGCAAGAGCTTTCAGGGCTGGGCCCTTCCTTGTGGGAGAAGGAGCCGGACGTTTGCCTTTTCGGCAAGAGGCTCTGCCGCGGCCGAGCGCCATGAGCTCTTGCGTCTCTGGGAAAGCACAGATCCCCACTGCTGTTTTGCCTGTAGATAGGGCGCCAAGGCACAGTGAAGAGCAGCAAGAGCTTTCAGGGCTGGGCCCTTCCTTGTGGGAGAAGGAGCCGGACGTTTGCCTTTTCGGCAAGAGGCTCTGCCGCGGCCGAGCGCCATGAGATGTTGCGTCTCTGGGAAAGCACAGATCCCCAGTTCTGTTGTGCCTGTAGATAGGGTGCCAAGGCACCGTGAAGAGCAGCAAGAGCTTTCAGGGCTGGGCCCTTCCTTGTGGGAGAAGGAGCCGGACGTTTGCCTTTTCGGCAAGAGGCTCTGCCGCTGCCGAGCGCCATGAGATCTTGCATCTCTGGGAAAGCACAGATCCCCACTGCTGTTGTGCCTGTAGGTAGGGTGCCAAGGCACCGTGAACAGCAGCAAGAGCTTTCAGGGCTGGGCCCTTCCTTGTGGGAGAAGGAGCCGGACGTTTGCCTTTTCGGCAAGAGGCTCTGCCGCTGCCGAGCGCCATGAGCTCTTGCGTCTCTGGGAAAGCACAGATCCCCAGTGCTGTTGTGCCTGTAGGTAGGGCGCCAAGGCACCGTGAAGAGCAGCAAGAGCTTTCAGGGCTGGGCCCTTCCTTGTGGGAGAAGGAGCCGGACGTTTGCCTTTTCGGCAAGAGGCTTTGCCGCGGCCTAGCGCCATGAGATCTTGCATCTCTGGGAAAGCACAGATCCCCAGTGCTGTTGTGCCTGTAGATAGGGTGCCAAGGCACCGTGAAGAGCAGCAACAGCTTTCAGGGCTGGGCCCTTCCTTGTGGGAGAAGGAGCCGGACGTTTGCCTTTTCGGCAAGAGGCTCTGACGCGGACGAGCGCCATGAGATCTTGCGTCTCTGGGAAAGCACAGATCCCCACTGCTGTTGTGCCTGTAGATAGGGCGCCAAGGCACCGTGAAGAGCAACAAGAGCTTTCAGGGCTGGGCCCTTCCTGGTGGGAGAAGGAGCCGGACGTTTGCCTTTTCGGCAAGAGGCTCTGCCGCGGCCGAGCGCCATGAGATGTTGCGTCTCTGGGAAAGCACAGATCCCCAGTGCTGTTGTGCCTGTAGATAGGGTGCCAAGGCACCGTGAAGAGCAGCAAGAGCTTTCAGGGCTGGGCCCTTCCTTGTGGGAGAAGGAGCCGGACGTTTGCCTTTTCGGCAAGAGGCTCTGCCGCTGCCGAGCGCCATGAGCTCTTGCGTCTCTGGGAAAGCACAGATCCCCACTGCTGTTGTGCCTGTAGGTAGGGTGCCAAGGCACCGTGAACAGCAGCAAGAGCTTTCAGGGCTGGGCCCTTCCTTGTGGGAGAAGGAGCCGGACGTTTGCCTTTTCGGCAAGAGGCTCTGCCGCTGCCGAGCGCCATGAGCTCTTGCGTCTCTGGGAAAGCACAGATCCCCAGTGCTGTTGTGCCTGTAGGTAGGGCGCCAAGGCACCGTGAAGAGCAGCAAGATCTTTCAGGGCTGGGCCCTTCCTTGTGGGAGAAGGAGACGAACGTTTGCCTTTTCGGCAAGAGGCTTTGCCGCTGCCGAGCGCCATGAGATCTTGCATCTCTGGGAAAGCACAGATCCCCACTGCTGTTGTGCCTGTAGATAGGGCGCCAAGGCACAGTGAAGAGCAGCAACAGCTTTCAGGGCTCGGCCCTTCCTTGTGGGAGAAGGAGCCGGACGTTTGCCTTTTCGGCAAGAGGCTCTGCCGCGGCCGAGCGCCATGAGATCTTGCGTCTCTGGGAAAGCACAGATCCCCACTGCTGTTGTGCCTGTAGATAGGGCGCCAAGGCACCGTGAAGAGCAGCAAGAGCTTTCAGGGCTGGGCCCTTCCTTGTGGGAGAAGGAACCGGACGTTTGCCTTTTCGGCAAGAGGCTCTTCCGCGGCCGAGCGCCATGAGCTCTTGCGTCTCTGGGAAAGCACAGATCCCCACTGCTGTTGTGCCTGTAGGTAGGGCGCCAAGGCACCGTGAAGAGCAGCAAGAGCTTTCAGGGCTGGGCCCTTCCTGGTGGGAGAAGGAGCCGGACGTTTGCCTTTTCGGCAAGAGGCTCTGCCGCTGCCGAGCACCATGAGCTCTTGCGTCTCTGGGAAAGCACAGATCCCCACTGCTGTTGTGCCTGTAGGTAGGGCGCCAAGGCACCATGAAGAGCAGCAAGAGCTTTCAGGGCTGGGCCCTTCCTTGTGGGAGAAGGAGCCGGACGTTTGCCTTTTCGGCAAGAGGCTCTGCCGCGGCCGAGCGCCATGAGCTCTTGCGTCTCTGGGAAAGCACAGATCCCCACTGCTGTTGTGCCTGTAGGTAGGGCGCCAAGGCACAGTGAAGAGCAGCAAGAGCTTTCAGGGCTGGGCCCTTCCTTGTGGGAGAAGGAGCCGGACGTTTGCCTTTTCGGCAAGAGGCTCTGCCGCTGCCGAGCGCCATGAGATCTTGCGTCTCTGGGAAAGCACAGATCCCCACTGCTGTTGTGCCTGTAGGTAGGGTGCCAAGGCACCGTGAAGAGCAGCAAGAGCTTTCAGGGCTGGGCCCTTCCTTGTGGGAGAAGGAGCCGGACGTTTGCCTTTTCGGCAAGAGGCTCTGCCGCTGCCGAGCGCCATGAGCTCTTGCGTCTCTGGGAAAGCACAGATCCCCAGTGCTGTTGTGCCTGTAGGTAGGGCGCCAAGGCACCGTGAAGAGCAGCAAGAGCTTTCAGGGCTGGGCCCTTCCTTGTGGGAGAAGGAGCCGGACGTTTGCCTTTTCGGCAAGAGGCTTTGCCGCTGCCGAGCGCCATGAGATCTTGCATCTCTGGGAAAGCACAGATCCCCACTGCTGTTGTGCCTGTAGATAGGGCGCCAAGGCACAGTGAAGAGCAGCAACAGCTTTCAGGGCTCGGCCCTTCCTTGTGGGAGAAGGAGCCGGACGTTTGCCTTTTCGGCAAGAGGCTCTGCCGCGGACGAGCGCCATGAGATCTTGCGTCTCTGGGAAAGCACAGATCCCCACTGCTGTTGTGCCTGTAGGTAGGGCGCCAAGGCACCGTGAAGAGCAGCAAGAGCTTTCAGGGCTGGGCCCTTCCTTGTGGGAGAAGGAACCGGACGTTTGCCTTTTCGGCAAGAGGCTCTTCCGCGGCCGAGCGCCATGAGACCTTGCGTCTCTGGGAAAGCACAGATCCCCACTGCTGTTGTGCCTGTAGGTAGGGCGCCAAGGCACCGTGAAGAGCAGCAAGAGCTTTCAGGGCTGGGCCCTTCCTGGTGGGAGAAGGAGCCGGACGTTTGCCTTTTCGGCAAGAGGCTCTGCCGCTGCCGAGCACCATGAGCTCTTGCGTCTCTGGGAAAGCACAGATCCCCACTGCTGTTGTGCCTGTAGGTAGGGCGCCAAGGCACCGTGAAGAGCAGCAAGAGCTTTCAGGGCTGGGCCCTTCCTTGTGGGAGAAGGAGCCGGACGTTTGCCTTTTCGGCAAGAGGCTCTGCCGTGGCCGAGCGCCATGAGCTCTTGCGTCTCTGGGAAAGCACAGATCCCCACTGCTGTTGTGCCTGTAGGTAGAGCGCCAAGGCACCGTGAAGAGCAGCAAGAGCTTTCAGGGCTGGGCCCTTCCTTGTGGGAGAAGGAGCCGGACGTTTGCCTTTTCGGCAAGAGGCTCTGCCGCGGCCGAGCGCCATGAGATCTTGCGTCTCTGGGAAAGCACAGATCCCCAGTGCTGTTGTGCCTGTAGATAGGGCGCCAAGGCACCGTGAAGAGCAGCAAGAGCTTTCAGGGCTGGGCCCTTCCTTGTGGGAGAAGGAGCCGGACGTTTGCCTTTTCGGCAAGAGGCTTTGCCACGGCCTAGCGCCATGAGCTCTTGCATCTCTGGGAAAGCACAGATCCCCAGTGCTGTTGTGCCTGTAGGTAGGGCGCCAAGGCACCGTGAAGAGCAGCAAGATCTTTCAGGGCTGGGCCCTTCCTTGTGGGAGAAGGAGCCGGACGTTTGCCTTTTCGGCAAGAGGCTCTGCCGCGGCCGAGCGCCATGAGATCTTGCGTCTCTGGGAAAGCACAGATCCCCACTGCTGTTGTGCCTGTAGATAGAGCGCCAAGGCACCGTGAAGAGCAGCAAGAGCTTTCAGGGCTGGGCCCTTCCTTGTGGGAGAAGGAGCCGGACGTTTGCCTTTTCGACAAGAGGCTCTGCCGCTGCCGAGCGCCATGAGCTCTTGCGTCTCTGGGAAAGCACAGATCCCCAGTGCTGTTGTGCCTGTAGGTAGGGCGCCAAGGCACAGTGAAGAGCAGCAAGAGCTTTCAGGGCTGGGCCCTTCCTTGTGGGAGAAGGAGCCGGACGTTTGCCTTTTCGGCAAGAGGCTCTGCCGCTGCCGAGCGCCATGAGATCTTGCGTCTCTGGGAAAGCACAGATCCCCACTGCTGTTGTGCCTGTAGGTAGGGTGCCAAGGCACCGTGAACAGCAGCAAGAGCTTTCAGGGCTGGGCCCTTCCTTGTGGGAGAAGGAGCCGGACGTTTGCCTTTTCGGCAAGAGGCTCTGCCGCTGCCGAGCGCCATGAGCTCTTGCGTCTCTGGGAAAGCACAGATCCCCAGTGCTGTTGTGCCTGTAGGTAGGGCGCCAAGGCACCGTGAAGAGCAGCAAGAGCTTTCAGGGCTGGGCCCTTCCTTGTGGGAGAAGGAGCCGGACGTTTGCCTTTTCGGCAAGAGGCTTTGCCGCTGCCGAGCGCCATGAGATCTTGCATCTCTGGGAAAGCACAGATCCCCACTGCTGTTGTGCCTGTAGATAGGGCGCCAAGGCAGAGTGAAGAGCAGCAACAGCTTTCAGGGCTCGGCCCTTCCTTGTGGGAGAAGGAGCCGGACGTTTGCCTTTTCGGCAAGAGGCTCTGCCGCGGCCGAGCGCCATGAGATCTTGCGTCTCTGGGAAAGCACAGATCCCCACTGCTGTTGTGCCTGTAGATAGGGCGCCAAGGCACCGTGAAGAGCAGCAAGAGCTTTCAGGGCTGGGCCCTTCCTTGTGGGAGAAGGAACCGGACGTTTGCCTTTTCGGCAAGAGGCTCTTCCGCGGCCGAGCGCCATGAGATCTTGCGTCTCTGGGAAAGCACAGATCCCCACTGCTGTTGTGCCTGTAGGTAGGGCGCCAAGGCACCGTGAAGAGCAGCAAGAGCTTTCAGGGCTGGGCCCTTCCTGGTGGGAGAAGGAGCCGGACGTTTGCCTTTTCGGCAAGAGGCTCTGCCGCTGCCGAGCACCATGAGCTCTTGCGTCTCTGGGAAAGCACAGATCCCCACTGCTGTTGTGCCTGTAGGTAGGGCGCCAAGGCACCGTGAAGAGCAGCAAGAGCTTTGAGGGCTGGGCCCTTCCTTGTGGGAGAAGGAGCCGGACGTTTGCCTTTTCGGCAAGAGGCTTTGCCACGGCCTAGCGCCATGAGCTCTTGCATCTCTGGGAAAGCACAGATCCCCAGTGCTGTTGTGCCTGTAGGTAGGGCGCCAAGGCACCGTGAAGAGCAGCAAGATCTTTCAGGGCTGGGCCCTTCCTTGTGGGAGAAGGAGCCGGACGTTTGCCTTTTCGGCAAGAGGCTCTGCCGCGGCCGAGCGCCATGAGACGTTGCGTCTCTGGGAAAGCACAGATCCCCACTGCTGTTGTGCCTGTAGATAGGGCGCCAAGGCACCGTGAAGAGCAGCAAGAGCTTTCAGGGCTGGGCCCTTCCTGGTGGGAGAAGGAGCCGGACGTTTGCCTTTTCGGCAAGAGGCTTTGCCGCGGCCTAGCGCCATGAGATCTTGCATCTCTGGGAAAGCACAGATCCCCAGTGCTGTTGTGCCTGTAGGTAGAGAGCCAAGGCACCGTGAAGAGCAGCAAGAGCTTTCAGGGCTGGGCCCTTCCTTGTGGGAGAAGGAGCCGGACGTTTGCCTTTTCGGCAAGAGGCTCTGCCGCTGCCGAGCGCCATGAGATGTTGGGTCTCTGGGAAAGCACAGATCCCCAGTGCTGTTGTGCCTGTAGGTAGGGCGCCAAGGCACAGTGAAGAGCAGCAAGAGCTTTCAGGGCTGGGCCCTTCCTTGTGGGAGAAGGAGCCGGACGTTTGCCTTTTCGGCAAGAGGCTTTGCCGCGGCCTAGCGCCATGAGCTCTTGCATCTCTGGGAAAGCACAGATCCCCACTGCTGTTGTGCCTGTAGGTAGGGCGCCAAGGGTAGTTGAAGAGCAGCAAGAGCTTTCAGGGCTGGGCCCTTCCTTGTGGGAGAAGGAGCCGGACGTTTGCCTTTTCGGCAAGAGGCTCTGCCGCGGCCGAGCGCCATGAGATCTTGCGTCTCTGGGAAAGCACAGATCCCCAGTGCTGTTGTGCCTGTAGATAGAGCGCCAAGGCACCGTGAAGAGCAGCAAGAGCTTTCAGGGCTGGGCCCTTCCTTGTGGGAGAAGGAGCCGGACGTTTGCCTTTTCGGCAAGAGGCTCTGCCGCGGCCGAGCGCCATGAGATGTTGCGTCTCTGGGAAAGCACAGATCCCCAGTGCTGTTGTGCCTGTAAGTAGGGCGCCAAGGCACCGTGAAGAGCAGCAAGAGCTTTCAGGGCTGGGCCCTTCCTTGTGGGAGAAGGAGCCGGACGTTTGCCTTTTCGGCAAGAGGCTCTGCCGATGCCGAGCGCCATGAGATGTTGCGTCTCTGGGAAAGCACAGATCCCCAGTGCTGTTGTGCCTGTAGATAGGGTGCCAAGGCACCGTGAAGAGCAGCAAGATCTTTCAGGGCTGGGCCCTTCCTTGTGGGAGAAGGAGCCGGACGTTTGCCTTTTCGGCAAGAGGCTCTGCCGCGGCCGAGCGCCATGAGATCTTGCGTCTCTGGGAAAGCACAGATCCCCACTGCTGTTGTGCCTGTAGATAGAGCACCAAGGCACCGTGAAGAGCAGCAAGAGCTTTCAGGGCTGGGCCCTTCCTTGTGGGAGAAGGAGCCGGACGTTTGCCTTTTCGGCAAGAGGCTCTGCCGCTGCCGAGCGCCATGAGATCTTGCGTCTCTGGGAAAGCACAGATCCCCAGTGCTGTTGTGCCTGTAGGTAGGGCGCCAAGGCACCGTGAAGAGCAGCAAGAGCTTTCAGGGCTGGGCCCTTCCTGGTGGGAGAAGGAGCCGGACGTTTGCCTTTTCGGCAAGAGGCTCTGCCGCTGCCGAGCGCCATGAGATGTTGGGTCTCTGGGAAAGCACAGATCCCCAGTGCTGTTGTGCCTGTAGGTAGGGCGCCAAGGCACCGTGAAGAGCAGTAAGAGCTTTCAGGGCTGGGCCCTTCCTTGTGGGAGAAGGAGCCGGACGTTTGCCTTTTCGGCAAGAGGCTTTGCCGCGGCCTAGCGCCATGAGCTCTTGCATCTCTGGGAAAGCACAGATCCCCAGTGCTGTTGTGCCTGTAGGTAGAGCGCCAAGGCACCGTGAAGAGCAGCAAGAGCTTTCAGGGCTGGGCCCTTCCTTGTGGGAGAAGGAGCCGGACGTTTGCCTTTTCGGCAAGAGGCTCTGCCGCTGCCGAGCGCCATGAGATGTTGGGTCTCTGGGAAAGCACAGATCCCCAGTGCTGTTGTGCCTGTAGGTAGGGCGCCAAGGCACAGTGAAGAGCAGCAAGAGCTTTCAGGGCTGGGCCCTTCCTTGTGGGAGAAGGAGCCGGACGTTTGCCTTTTCGGCAAGAGGCTTTGCCGCGGCCTAGCGCCATGAGCTCTTGCATCTCTGGGAAAGCACAGATCCCCACTGCTGTTGTGCCTGTAGGTAGGGCGCCAAGGGTAGTTGAAGAGCAGCAAGAGCTTTCAGGGCTGGGCCCTTCCTTGTGGGAGAAGGAGCCGGACGTTTGCCTTTTCGGCAAGAGGCTCTGCCGCGGCCGAGCGCCATGAGATCTTGCGTCTCTGGGAAAGCACAGATCCCCAGTGCTGTTGTGCCTGTAGATAGAGCGCCAAGGCACCGTGAAGAGCAGCAAGAGCTTTCAGGGCTGGGCCCTTCCTTGTGGGAGAAGGAGCCGGACGTTTGCCTTTTCGGCAAGAGGCTCTGCCGCGGCCGAGCGCCATGAGATGTTGCGTCTCTGGGAAAGCACAGATCCCCAGTGCTGTTGTGCCTGTAAGTAGGGCGCCAAGGCACCGTGAAGAGCAGCAAGAGCTTTCAGGGCTGGGCCCTTCCTTGTGGGAGAAGGAGCCGGACGTTTGCCTTTTCGGCAAGAGGCTCTGCCGATGCCGAGCGCCATGAGATGTTGCGTCTCTGGGAAAGCACAGATCCCCAGTGCTGTTGTGCCTGTAGATAGGGTGCCAAGGCACCGTGAAGAGCAGCAAGATCTTTCAGGGCTGGGCCCTTCCTTGTGGGAGAAGGAGCCGGACGTTTGCCTTTTCGGCAAGAGGCTCTGCCGCGGCCGAGCGCCATGAGATCTTGCGTCTCTGGGAAAGCACAGATCCCCACTGCTGTTGTGCCTGTAGATAGAGCGCCAAGGCACCGTGAAGAGCAGCAAGAGCTTTCAGGGCTGGGCCCTTCCTTGTGGGAGAAGGAGCCAGACGTTTGCCTTTTCGGCAAGAGGCTCTGCCGCTGCCGAGCGCCATGAGATCTTGCGTCTCTGGGAAAGCACAGATCCCCAGTGCTGTTGTGCCTGTAGGTAGGGCGCCAAGGCACCGTGAAGAGCAGCAAGAGCTTTCAGGGCTGGGCCCTTCCTGGTGGGAGAAGGAGCCGGACGTTTGCCTTTTCGGCAAGAGGCTCTGCCGCTGCCGAGCGCCATGAGATGTTGGGTCTCTGGGAAAGCACAGATCCCCAGTGCTGTTGTGCCTGTAGGTAGGGCGCCAAGGCACCGTGAAGAGCAGTAAGAGCTTTCAGGGCTGGGCCCTTCCTTGTGGGAGAAGGAGCCGGACGTTTGCCTTTTCGGCAAGAGGCTTTGCCGCGGCCTAGCGCCATGAGCTCTTGCATCTCTGGGAAAGCACAGATCCCCAGTGCTGTTGTGCCTGTAGGTAGGGCGCCAAGGCACCGTGAAGAGCAGCAAGATCTTTCAGGGCTGGGCCCTTCCTTGTGGGAGAAGGAGCCGGACGTTTGCCTTTTCGGCAAGAGGCTCTGCCGCGGCCGAGCGCCATGAGATCTTGCGTCTCTGGGAAAGCACAGATCCCCAGTGCTGTTGTGCCTGTAGATAGAGCGCCAAGGCACCGTGAAGAGCAGCAAGAGCTTTCAGGGCTGGGCCCTTCCTTGTGGGAGAAGGAGCCGGAAGTTTGCCTTTTCGGCAAGAGGCTCTGCCGCTGCCGAGCGCCATGAGCTCTTGCGTCTCTGGGAAAGCACAGATCCCCAGTGCTGTTGTGCCTGTAGGTAGGGTGCCAAGGCACCATGAAGAGCAGCAAGAGCTTTCAGGGCTGGGCCCTTCCTTGTGGGAGAAGGAGCCGGACGTTTGCCTTTTCGGCAAGAGGCTCTGCCGCTGCCGAGCGCCATGAGATCTTGCGTCTCTGGGAAAGCACAGATCCCCAGTGCTGTTGTGCCTGTAGGTAGGGCGCCAAGGCACCGTGAAGAGCAGCAAGAGCTTTCAGGGCTGGGCCCTTCCTTGTGGGAGAAGGAGCCGGACGTTTGCCTTTTCGGCAAGAGGCTTTGCCGCGGCCTAGCGCCATGAGCTCTTGCATCTCTGGGAAAGCACAGATCCCCAGTGCTGTTGTTCCTGTAGGTAGGGCGCCAAGGCACCGTGAAGAGCAGCAAGAGCTTTCAGGGCTGGGCCCTTCCTTGTGGGAGAAGGAGCCGGACGTTTGCCTTTTGGGCAAGAGGCTCTGCCGCGGCCGAGCGCCATGAGATCTTGCGTCTCTGGGAAAGCACAGATCCCCAGTGCTGTTGTGCCTGTAGATAGAGCGCCAAGGCACCGTGAAGAGCAGCAAGAGCTTTCAGGGCTGGGCCCTTCCTGGTGGGAGAAGGAGCCGGACGTTTGCCTTTTCGGCAAGAGGCTCTGCCGCTGCCGAGCGCCATGAGATGTTGTGTCTCTGGGAAAGCACAGATCCCCAGTGCTGTTGTGCCTGTAGGTAGGGCGCCAAGGCACCGTGAAGAGCAGCAAGAGCTTTCAGGGCTGGGCCCTTCCTTGTGGGAGAAGGAGCCGGACGTTTGCCTTTTCGGCAAGAGGCTCTGCCGCGGCCGAGGGCCATGAGCTCTTGCGTCTCTGGGAAAGCACAGATCCCCAGTGCTGTTGTGCCTGTAGATAGAGCGCCAAGGCACCGTGAAGAGCAGCAAGAGCTTTCAGGGCTGGGCCCTTCCTTGTGGGAGAAGGAGCCGGAAGTTTGCCTTTTCGGCAAGAGGCTCTGCCGCTGCCGAGCGCCATGAGCTCTTGCGTCTCTGGGAAAGCACAGATCCCCAGTGCTGTTGTGCCTGTAGGTAGGGTGCCAAGGCACCATGAAGAGCAGCAAGAGCTTTCAGGGCTGGGCCCTTCCTTGTGGGAGAAGGAGCCGGACGTTTGCCTTTTCGGCAAGAGGCTCTGCCGCTGCCGAGCGCCATGAGATCTTGCGTCTCTGGGAAAGCACAGATCCCCAGTGCTGTTGTGCCTGTAGATAGGGTGCCAAGGCACCGTGAAGAGCAGCAAGAGCTTTCAGGGCTGGGCCCTTCCTTGTGGGAGAAGGAGCCGGACGTTTGCCTTTTCGGCAAGAGGCTCTGCCGCTGCCGAGCGCCATGAGATGTTGGGTCTCTGGGAAAGCACAGATCCCCAGTGCTGTTGTGCCTGTAGGTAGGGCGCCAAGGCACCGTGAAGAGCAGTAAGAGCTTTCAGGGCTGGGCCCTTCCTTGTGGGAGAAGGAGCCGGACGTTTGCCTTTTCGGCAAGAGGCTTTGCCGCGGCCTAGCGCCATGAGCTCTTGCATCTCTGGGAAAGCACAGATCCCCAGTGCTGTTGTGCCTGTAGGTAGGGCGCCAAGGCACCGTGAAGAGCAGCAAGATCTTTCAGGGCTGGGCCCTTCCTTGTGGGAGAAGGAGCCGGACGTTTGCCTTTTCGGCAAGAGGCTCTGCCGCGGCCGAGCGCCATGAGATCTTGCGTCTCTGGGAAAGCACAGATCCCCAGTGCTGTTGTGCCTGTAGATAGAGCGCCAAGGCACCGTGAAGAGCAGCAAGAGCTTTCAGGGCTGGGCCCTTCCTTGTGGGAGAAGGAGCCGGAAGTTTGCCTTTTCGGCAAGAGGCTCTGCCGCTGCCGAGCGCCATGAGCTCTTGCGTCTCTGGGAAAGCACAGATCCCCAGTGCTGTTGTGCCTGTAGGTAGGGTGCCAAGGCACCGTGAAGAGCAGCAAGAGCTTTCAGGGCTGGGCCCTTCCTTGTGGGAGAAGGAGCCGGACGTTTGCCTTTTCGGCAAGAGGCTCTGCCGCTGCCGAGAGCCATGAGATCTTGCGTCTCTGGGAAAGCACAGATCCCCAGTGCTGTTGTGCCTGTAGATAGGGTGCCAAGGCACCGTGAAGAGCAGCAAGAGCTTTCAGGGCTGGGCCCTTCCTGGTGGGAGAAGGAGCCGGACGTTTGCCTTTTCGGCAAGAGGCTCTGCCGCTGCCGAGCGCCATGAGATGTTGGGTCTCTGGGAAAGCACAGATCCCCAGTGCTGTTGTGCCTGTAGGTAGGGCGCCAAGGCACCGTGAAGAGCAGCAAGAGCTTTCAGGGCTGGGCCCTTCCTTGTGGGAGAAGGAGCCGGACGTTTGCCTTTTCGGCAAGAGGCTTTGCCGCGGCCTAGCGCCATGAGCTCTTGCATCTCTGGGAAAGCACAGATCCCCAGTGCTGTTGTTCCTGTAGGTAGGGCGCCAAGGCACCGTGAAGAGCAGCAAGAGCTTTCAGGGCTGGGCCCTTCCTTGTGGGAGAAGGAGCCGGACGTTTGCCTTTTGGGCAAGAGGCTCTGCCGCGGCCGAGCGCCATGAGATCTTGCGTCTCTGGGAAAGCACAGATCCCCACTGCTGTTGTGCCTGTAGATAGAGCGCCAAGGCACCGTGAAGAGCAGCAAGAGCTTTCAGGGCTGGGCCCTTCCTTGTGGGAGAAGGAGCCGGACGTTTGCCTTTTCGGCAAGAGGCTCTGCCGCTGCCGAGCGCCATGAGATCTTGCGTCTCTGGGAAAGCACAGATCCCCAGTGCTGTTGTGCCTGTAGATAGAGCGCCAAGGCACCGTGAAGAGCAGCAAGAGCTTTCAGGGCTGGGCCCTTCCTGGTGGGAGAAGGAGCCGGACGTTTGCCTTTTCGGCAAGAGGCTCTGCCGCTGCCGAGCGCCATGAGATGTTGTGTCTCTGGGAAAGCACAGATCCCCAGTGCTGTTGTGCCTGTAGGTAGGGCGCCAAGGCACCGTGAAGAGCAGCAAGAGCTTTCAGGGCTGGGCCCTTCCTGGTGGGAGAAGGAGCCGGACGTTTGCCTTTTCGGCAAGAGGCTCTGCCGCTGCCGAGCGCCATGAGATGTTGGGTCTCTTGGAAAGCACAGATCCCCAGTGCTGTTGTGCCTGTAGGTAGGGCGCCAAGGCACCGTGAAGAGCAGCAAGAGCTTTCAGGGCTGGGCCCTTCCTGGTGGGAGAAGGAGCCGGACGTTTGCCTTTTCGGCAAGAGGCTCTGCCGCTGCCGAGCACCATGAGCTCTTGCGTCTCTGGGAAAGCACAGATCCCCAGTGCTGTTGTGCCTGTAGGTAGGGCGCCAAGGCACCGTGAAGAGCAGCAAGAGCTTTGAGGGCTGGGCCCTTCCTTGTGGGAGAAGGAGCCGGACGTTTGCCTTTTCGGCAAGAGGCTCTGCCGCGGCTGAGCACCAATAGGTCTTGCGTCTCTGGGAAAGCACAGATCCCCAGTGCTGTTGTGCCTGTAGATAGGGCGCCAAGGCACCGTGAAGAGCAGCAAGAGCTTTCAGGGCTGGGCCCTTCCTTGTGGGAGAAGGAGCCGGACGTTTGCCTTTTCGGCAAGAGGCTCTGCCGCGGCTGAGCACCAATAGGTCTTGCGTCTCTGGGAAAGCACAGATCCCCACTGCTGTTGTGCCTGTAGGTAGGGCGCCAAGGCACAGTGAAGAGCAGCAAGAGCTTTCAGGGCTGGGCCCTTCCTTGTGGGAGAAGGAGCCGGACGTTTGCCTTTTCGGCAAGAGGCTCTGCCGCTGCCGAGCGCCATGAGCTCTTGCATCAATGGGAAAGCACAGATCCCCAGTGCTGTTGTGCCTGTAGGTAGGGCGCCAAGGCACCGTGAAGAGCAGCAAGAGCTTTCAGGGCTGGGCCCTTCCTTGTGGGAGAAGGAGCCGGACGTTTGCCTTTTCGGCAAGAGGCTCTGCCGCGGCCGAGCGCCATGAGATCTTGCGTCTCTGGGAAAGCACAGATCCCCAGTGCTGTTGTGCCTGTAGATAGAGCGCCAAGGCACCGTGAAGAGCAGTAAGAGCTTTCAGGGCTGGGCCCTTCCTTGTGGGAGAAGGAGCCGGATGTTTGCCTTTTCGGCAAGAGGCTCTGCCGCGGCCGAGCGCCATGAGATGTTGCGTCTCTGGGAAAGCACAGATCCCCAGTGCTGTTGTGCCTGTAAGTAGGGCGCCAAGGCACCGTGAAGAGCAGCAAGAGCTTTCAGGGCTGGGCCCTTCCTTGTGGGAGAAGGAGCCGGACGTTTGCCTTTTCGGCAAGAGGCTCTGCCGCGGCCGAGCGCCATGAGATCTTGCGTCTCTGGGAAAGCACAGATCCCCAGTGCTGTTGTGCCTGTAGATAGAGCGCCAAGGCACCGTGAAGAGCAGCAAGAGCTTTCAGGGCTGGGCCCTTCCTTGTGGGAGAAGGAGCCGGACGTTTGCCTTTTCGGCAAGAGGCTCTGCCGCTGCCGAGCGCCATGAGATATTGGGTCTATGGGAAAGCACAGATCCCCAGTGCTGTTGTGCCTGTAGGTAGGGCGCCAAGGCACCGTGAAGAGCAGCAAGAGCTTTCAGGGCTGGGCCCTTCCTTGTGGGAGAAGGAGCCGGACGTTTGCCTTTTCGGCAAGAGGCTCTGCCGCGGCCTAGCGCCATGAGATCTTGCATCTCTGGGAAAGCACAGATCCCCAGTGCTGTTGTGCCTGTAGGTAGGGCGCCAAGGCACCGTGAAGAGCAGCAAGAGCTTTCAGGGCTGGGCCCTTCCTTGTGGGAGAAGGAGCCGGACGTTTGCCTTTTCGACAAGAGGCTCTGCCGCTGCCGAGCGCCATGAGGTCTTGCGTCTCTGGGAAAGCACAGATCCCCACTGCTGTTGTGCCTGTAGGTAGAGCGCCAAGGCACCGTGAAGAGCAGCAAGAGCTTTCAGGGCTGGGCCCTTCCTTGTGGGAGAAGGAGCCGGACGTTTGCCTTTTCGGCAAGAGGCTCTGCCGCTGCCGAGCGCCATGAGATGTTGGGTCTCTGGGAAAGCACAGATCCCCAGTGCTGTTGTGCCTGTAGGTAGGGCGCCAAGGCACAGTGAAGAGCAGCAAGAGCTTTCAGGGCTGGGCCCTTCCTTGTGGGAGAAGGAGCCGGACGTTTGCCTTTTCGGCAAGAGGCTCTGCCGCTGCCGAGCGCCATGAGCTCTTGCGTCTCTGGGAAAGCACAGATCCCCACTGCTGTTGTGCCTGTAGGTAGGGTGCCAAGGCACCGTGAACAGCAGCAAGAGCTTTCAGGGCTGGGCCCTTCCTTGTGGGAGAAGGAGCCGGACGTTTGCCTTTTCGGCAAGAGGCTTTGCCGCGGCCTAGCGCCATGAGATCTTGCATCTCTGGGAAAGCACAGATCCCCAGTGCTGTTGTGCCTGTAAGTAGGGCGCCAAGGCACCGTGAAGAGCAGCAAGAGCTTTCAGGGCTGGGCCCTTCCTTGTGGGAGAAGGAGCCGGAAGTTTGCCTTTTCGGCAAGAGGCTCTGCCGCTGCCGAGCGCCATGAGCTCTTGCGTCTCTGGGAAAGCACAGATCCCCAGTGCTGTTGTGCCTGTAGGTAGGGTGCCAAGGCACCATGAAGAGCAGCAAGAGCTTTCAGGGCTGGGCCCTTCCTTGTGGGAGAAGGAGCCGGACGTTTGCCTTTTCGGCAAGAGGCTCTGCCGCTGCCGAGCGCCATGAGATCTTGCGTCTCTGGGAAAGCACAGATCCCCAGTGCTGTTGTGCCTGTAGATAGGGTGCCAAAGCACCGTGAAGAGCAGCAAGAGCTTTCAGGGCTGGGCCCTTCCTGGTGGGAGAAGGAGCCGGACGTTTGCCTTTTCGGCAAGAGGCTCTGCCGCTGCCGAGCGCCATGAGATGTTGGGTCTCTGGGAAAGCACAGATCCCCAGTGCTGTTGTGCCTGTAGGTAGGGCGCCAAGGCACCGTGAAGAGCAGCAAGAGCTTTCAGGGCTGGGCCCTTCCTTGTGGGAGAAGGAGCCGGACGTTTGCCTTTTCGGCAAGAGGCTTTGCCGCGGCCTAGCGCCATGAGCTCTTGCATCTCTGGGAAAGCACAGATCCCCAGTGCTGTTGTTCCTGTAGGTAGGGCGCCAAGGCACCGTGAAGAGCAGCAAGAGCTTTCAGGGCTGGGCCCTTCCTTGTGGGAGAAGGAGCCGGACGTTTGCCTTTTGGGCAAGAGGCTCTGCCGCGGCCGAGCGCCATGAGATGTTGCGTCTCTGGGAAAGCACAGATCCCCAGTGCTGTTGTGCCTGTAGATAGAGCGCCAAGGCACCGTGAAGAGCAGCAAGAGCTTTCAGGGCTGGGCCCTTCCTTGTGGGAGAAGGAGCCGGACGTTTGCCTTTTCGGCAAGAGGCTCTGCCGCTGCCGAGCGCCATGAGATCTTGCGTCTCTGGGAAAGCACAGATCCCCAGTGCTGTTGTGCCTGTAGATAGAGCGCCAAGGCACCGTGAAGAGCAGCAAGAGCTTTCAGGGCTGGGCCCTTCCTGGTGGGAGAAGGAGCCGGACGTTTGCCTTTTCGGCAAGAGGCTCTGCCGCTGCCGAGCGCCATGAGATGTTGTGTCTCTGGGAAAGCACAGATCCCCAGTGCTGTTGTGCCTGTAGGTAGGGCGCCAAGGCACCGTGAAGAGCAGCAAGAGCTTTCAGGGCTGGGCCCTTCCTTGTGGGAGAAGGAGCCGGACGTTTGCCTTTTCGGCAAGAGGCTCTGCCGCGGCCGAGGGCCATGAGCTCTTGCGTCTCTGGGAAAGCACAGATCCCCAGTGCTGTTGTGCCTGTAGATAGAGCGCCAAGGCACCGTGAAGAGCAGCAAGAGCTTTCAGGGCTGGGCCCTTCCTGGTGGGAGAAGGAGCCGGACGTTTGCCTTTTCGGCAAGAGGCTCTGCCGCTGCCGAGCACCATGAGCTCTTGCGTCTCTGGGAAAGCACAGATCCCCAGTGCTGTTGTTCCTGTAGGTAGGGCGCCAAGGCACCGTGAAGAGCAGCAAGAGCTTTCAGGGCTGGGCCCTTCCTTGTGGGAGAAGGAGCCGGACGTTTGCCTTTTCGGCAAGAGGCTCTGCCGCGGCCGAGCGCCATGAGATGTTGCGTCTCTGGGAAAGCACAGATCCCCAGTGCTGTTGTGCCTGTAAGTAGGGCGCCAAGGCACCGTGAAGAGCAGCAAGAGCTTTCAGGGCTGGGCCCTTCCTTGTGGGAGAAGGAGCCGGACGTTTGCCTTTTCGGCAAGAGGCTCTGCCGATGCCGAGCGCCATGAGATGTTGCGTCTCTGGGAAAGCACAGATCCCCAGTGCTGTTGTGCCTGTAGATAGGGTGCCAAGGCACCGTGAAGAGCAGCAAGATCTTTCAGGGCTGGGCCCTTCCTTGTGGGAGAAGGAGCCGGACGTTTGCCTTTTCGGCAAGAGGCTCTGCCGCGGCCGAGCGCCATGAGATCTTGCGTCTCTGGGAAAGCACAGATCCCCAGTGCTGTTGTGCCTGTAGATAGAGCGCCAAGGCACCGTGAAGAGCAGCAAGAGCTTTCAGGGCTGGGCCCTTCCTTGTGGGAGAAGGAGCCGGACGTTTGCCTTTTCGGCAAGAGGCTCTGCCGCTGCCGAGCGCCATGAGATCTTGCGTCTCTGGGAAAGCACAGATCCCCAGTGCTGTTGTGCCTGTAGGTAGGGCGCCAAGGCACCGTGAAGAGCAGCAAGAGCTTTCAGGGCTGGGCCCTTCCTTGTGGGAGAAGGAGCCGGACGTTTGCCTTTTCGGCAAGAGGCTCTGCCGCTGCCGAGCGCCATGAGCTCTTGCGTCTCTGGGAAAGCACAGATCCCCACTGCTGTTGTGCCTGTAGGTAGGGCGCCAAGGCACCGTGAAGAGCAGCAAGAGCTTTCAGGGCTGGGCCCTTCCTTGTGGGAGAAGGAGCCGGACGTTTGCCTTTTCGGCAAGAGGCTCTGCCGCTGCCGAGCGCCATGAGCTCTTGCGTCTCTGGGAAAGCACAGATCCCCACTGCTGTTGTGCCTGTAGGTAGGGTGCCAAGGCACCGTGAAGAGCAGCAAGAGCTTTCAGGGCTGGGCCCTTCCTTGTGGGAGAAGGAGCCGGACGTTTGCCTTTTCGGCAAGAGGCTTTGCCGCGGCCTAGCGCCATGAGATCTTGCATCTCTGGGAAAGCACAGATCCCCAGTGCTGTTGTGCCTGTAAGTAGGGCGCCAAGGCACCGTGAAGAGCAGCAAGAGCTTTCAGGGCTGGGCCCTTCCTTGTGGGAGAAGGAGCCGGAAGTTTGCCTTTTCGGCAAGAGGCTCTGCCGCTGCCGAGCGCCATGAGCTCTTGCGTCTCTGGGAAAGCACAGATCCCCAGTGCTGTTGTGCCTGTAGGTAGGGTGCCAAGGCACCATGAAGAGCAGCAAGAGCTTTCAGGGCTGGGCCCTTCCTTGTGGGAGAAGGAGCCGGACGTTTGCCTTTTCGGCAAGAGGCTCTGCCGCTGCCGAGCGCCATGAGATCTTGCGTCTCTGGGAAAGCACAGATCCCCAGTGCTGTTGTGCCTGTAGATAGGGTGCCAAAGCACCGTGAAGAGCAGCAAGAGCTTTCAGGGCTGGGCCCTTCCTGGTGGGAGAAGGAGCCGGACGTTTGCCTTTTCGGCAAGAGGCTCTGCCGCTGCCGAGCGCCATGAGATGTTGGGTCTCTGGGAAAGCACAGATCCCCAGTGCTGTTGTGCCTGTAGGTAGGGCGCCAAGGCACCGTGAAGAGCAGCAAGAGCTTTCAGGGCTGGGCCCTTCCTGGTGGGAGAAGGAGCCGGACGTTTGCCTTTTCGGCAAGAGGCTCTGCCGCTGCCGAGCGCCATGAGATCTTGCGTCTCTGGGAAAGCACAGATCCCCAGTGCTGTTGTGCCTGTAGATAGGGTGCCAAAGCACCGTGAAGAGCAGCAAGAGCTTTCAGGGCTGGGCCCTTCCTGGTGGGAGAAGGAGCCGGACGTTTGCCTTTTCGGCAAGAGGCTCTGCCGATGCCGAGCGCCATGAGATGTTGGGTCTCTGGGAAAGCACAGATCCCCAGTGCTGTTGTGCCTGTAGGTAGGGCGCCAAGGCACCGTGAAGAGCAGCAAGAGCTTTCAGGGCTGGGCCCTTCCTTGTGGGAGAAGGAGCCGGACGTTTGCCTTTTCGGCAAGAGGCTTTGCCGCGGCCTAGCGCCATGAGCTCTTGCATCTCTGGGAAAGCACAGATCCCCAGTGCTGTTGTTCCTGTAGGTAGGGCGCCAAGGCACCGTGAAGAGCAGCAAGAGCTTTCAGGGCTGGGCCCTTCCTTGTGGGAGAAGGAGCCGGACGTTTGCCTTTTGGGCAAGAGGCTCTGCCGCGGCCGAGCGCCATGAGATGTTGCGTCTCTGGGAAAGCACAGATCCCCAGTGCTGTTGTGCCTGTAGATAGAGCGCCAAGGCACCGTGAAGAGCAGCAAGAGCTTTCAGGGCTGGGCCCTTCCTTGTGGGAGAAGGAGCCGGACGTTTGCCTTTTCGGCAAGAGGCTCTGCCGCTGCCGAGCGCCATGAGATCTTGCGTCTCTGGGAAAGCACAGATCCCCAGTGCTGTTGTGCCTGTAGATAGAGCGCCAAGGCACCGTGAAGAGCAGCAAGAGCTTTCAGGGCTGGGCCCTTCCTGGTGGGAGAAGGAGCCGGACGTTTGCCTTTTCGGCAAGAGGCTCTGCCGCTGCCGAGCGCCATGAGATGTTGTGTCTCTGGGAAAGCACAGATCCCCAGTGCTGTTGTGCCTGTAGGTAGGGCGCCAAGGCACCGTGAAGAGCAGCAAGAGCTTTCAGGGCTGGGCCCTTCCTTGTGGGAGAAGGAGCCGGACGTTTGCCTTTTCGGCAAGAGGCTCTGCCGCGGCCGAGGGCCATGAGCTCTTGCGTCTCTGGGAAAGCACAGATCCCCAGTGCTGTTGTGCCTGTAGATAGGGTGCCAAGGCACCGTGAAGAGCAGCAAGAGCTTTCAGGGCTGGGCCCTTCCTGGTGGGAGAAGGAGCCGGACGTTTGCCTTTTCGGCAAGAGGCTCTGCCGCTGCCGAGCACCATGAGCTCTTGCGTCTCTGGGAAAGCACAGATCCCCAGTGCTGTTGTTCCTGTAGGTAGGGCGCCAAGGCACCGTGAAGAGCAGCAAGAGCTTTCAGGGCTGGGCCCTTCCTTGTGGGAGAAGGAGCCGGACGTTTGCCTTTTCGGCAAGAGGCTCTGCCGCGGCCGAGCGCCATGAGATGTTGCGTCTCTGGGAAAGCACAGATCCCCAGTGCTGTTGTGCCTGTAAGTAGGGCGCCAAGGCACCGTGAAGAGCAGCAAGAGCTTTCAGGGCTGGGCCCTTCCTTGTGGGAGAAGGAGCCGGACGTTTGCCTTTTCGGCAAGAGGCTCTGCCGATGCCGAGCGCCATGAGATGTTGCGTCTCTGGGAAAGCACAGATCCCCAGTGCTGTTGTGCCTGTAGATAGGGTGCCAAGGCACCGTGAAGAGCAGCAAGATCTTTCAGGGCTGGGCCCTTCCTTGTGGGAGAAGGAGCCGGACGTTTGCCTTTTCGGCAAGAGGCTCTGCCGCGGCCGAGCGCCATGAGATCTTGCGTCTCTGGGAAAGCACAGATCCCCAGTGCTGTTGTGCCTGTAGATAGAGCGCCAAGGCACCGTGAAGAGCAGCAAGAGCTTTCAGGGCTGGGCCCTTCCTTGTGGGAGAAGGAGCCGGACGTTTGCCTTTTCGGCAAGAGGCTCTGCCGCTGCCGAGCGCCATGAGATCTTGCGTCTCTGGGAAAGCACAGATCCCCAGTGCTGTTGTGCCTGTAGGTAGGGCGCCAAGGCACCGTGAAGAGCAGCAAGAGCTTTCAGGGCTGGGCCCTTCCTGGTGGGAGAAGGAGCCGGACGTTTGCCTTTTCGGCAAGAGGCTCTGCCGCTGCCGAGCGCCATGAGATGTTGGGTCTCTGGGAAAGCACAGATCCCCACTGCTGTTGTGCCTGTAGGTAGGGCGCCAAGGCACCGTGAAGAGCAGTAAGAGCTTTCAGGGCTGGGCCCTTCCTTGTGGGAGAAGGAGCCGGACGTTTGCCTTTTCGGCAAGAGGCTTTGCCGCGGCCTAGCGCCATGAGCTCTTGCATCTCTGGGAAAGCACAGATCCCCAGTGCTGTTGTGCCTGTAGGTAGGGCGCCAAGGCACCGTGAAGAGCAGCAAGATCTTTCAGGGCTGGGCCCTTCCTTGTGGGAGAAGGAGCCGGACGTTTGCCTTTTCGGCAAGAGGCTCTGCCGCGGCCGAGCGCCATGAGATCTTGCGTCTCTGGGAAAGCACAGATCCCCAGTGCTGTTGTGCCTGTAGATAGAGCGCCAAGGCACCGTGAAGAGCAGCAAGAGCTTTCAGGGCTGGGCCCTTCCTTGTGGGAGAAGGAGCCGGACGTTTGCCTTTTCGGCAAGAGGCTCTGCCGCTGCCGAGCGCCATGAGATCTTGCGTCTCTGGGAAAGCACAGATCCCCAGTGCTGTTGTGCCTGTAGATAGAGCGCCAAGGCACCGTGAAGAGCAGCAAGAGCTTTCAGGGCTGGGCCCTTCCTGGTGGGAGAAGGAGCCGGACGTTTGCCTTTTCGGCAAGAGGCTCTGCCGCTGCCGAGCGCCATGAGCTCTTGCGTCTCTGGGAAAGCACAGATCCCCAGTGCTGTTGTGCCTGTAGGTAGGGCGCCAAGGCACCGTGAAGAGCAGCAAGAGCTTTCAGGGCTGGGCCCTTCCTTGTGGGAGAAGGAGCCGGACGTTTGCCTTTTCGGCAAGAGGCTCTGCCGCGGCCGAGGGCCATGAGCTCTTGCGTCTCTGGGAAAGCACAGATCCCCAGTGCTGTTGTGCCTGTAGATAGAGCGCCAAGGCACCGTGAAGAGCAGCAAGAGCTTTCAGGGCTGGGCCCTTCCTGGTGGGAGAAGGAGCCGGACGTTTGCCTTTTCGGCAAGAGGCTCTGCCGCTGCCGAGCACCATGAGCTCTTGCGTCTCTGGGAAAGCACAGATCCCCAGTGCTGTTGTTCCTGTAGGTAGGGCGCCAAGGCACCGTGAAGAGCAGCAAGAGCTTTCAGGGCTGGGCCCTTCCTTGTGGGAGAAGGAGCCGGACGTTTGCCTTTTCGGCAAGAGGCTCTGCCGCGGCCGAGCGCCATGAGATCTTGCGTCTCTGGGAAAGCACAGATCCCCAGTGCTGTTGTGCCTGTAGATAGGGTGCCAAGGCACCGTGAAGAGCAGCAAGATCTTTCAGGGCTGGGCCCTTCCTTGTGGGAGAAGGAGCCGGACGTTTGCCTTTTCGGCAAGAGGCTCTGCCGCGGCCGAGCGCCATGAGCTCTTGCGTCTCTGGGAAAGCACAGATCCCCAGTGCTGTTGTGCCTGTAGATAGAGCGCCAAGGCACCGTGAAGAGCAACAAGAGCTTTCAGGGCTGGGCCCTTCCTTGTGGGAGAAGGAGCCGGACGTTTGCCTTTTCGGCAAGAGGCTCTGCCGCTGCCGAGCGCCATGAGATCTTGCGTCTCTGGGAAAGCACAGATCCCCAGTGCTGTTGTGCCTGTAGGTAGGGCGCCAAGGCACCGTGAAGAGCAGCAAGAGCTTTCAGGGCTGGGCCCTTCCTGGTGGGAGAAGGAGCCGGACGTTTGCCTTTTCGGCAAGAGGCTCTGCCGCTGCCGAGCGCCATGAGATGTTGGGTCTCTGGGAAAGCACAGATCCCCAGTGCTGTTGTGCCTGTAGGTAGGGCGCCAAGGCACCGTGAAGAGCAGTAAGAGCTTTCAGGGCTGGGCCCTTCCTTGTGGGAGAAGGAGCCGGACGTTTGCCTTTTCGGCAAGAGGCTTTGCCGCGGCCTAGCGCCATGAGCTCTTGCATCTCTGGGAAAGCACAGATCCCCAGTGCTGTTGTGCCTGTAGGTAGGGCGCCAAGGCACCGTGAAGAGCAGCAAGATCTTTCAGGGCTGGGCCCTTCCTTGTGGGAGAAGGAGCCGGACGTTTGCCTTTTCGGCAAGAGGCTCTGCCGCGGCCGAGCGCCATGAGATCTTGCGTCTCTGGGAAAGCACAGATCCCCAGTGCTGTTGTGCCTGTAGATAGAGCGCCAAGGCACCGTGAAGAGCAGCAAGAGCTTTCAGGGCTGGGCCCTTCCTTGTGGGAGAAGGAGCCGGAAGTTTGCCTTTTCGGCAAGAGGCTCTGCCGCTGCCGAGCGCCATGAGCTCTTGCGTCTCTGGGAAAGCACAGATCCCCAGTGCTGTTGTGCCTGTAGGTAGGGTGCCAAGGCACCGTGAAGAGCAGCAAGAGCTTTCAGGGCTGGGCCCTTCCTTGTGGGAGAAGGAGCCGGACGTTTGCCTTTTCGGCAAGAGGCTCTGCCGCTGCCGAGCGCCATGAGATCTTGCGTCTCTGGGAAAGCACAGATCCCCAGTGCTGTTGTGCCTGTAGATAGGGTGCCAAGGCACCGTGAAGAGCAGCAAGAGCTTTCAGGGCTGGGCCCTTCCTGGTGGGAGAAGGAGCCGGACGTTTGCCTTTTCGGCAAGAGGCTCTGCCGCTGCCGAGCGCCATGAGATGTTGGGTCTCTGGGAAAGCACAGATCCCCAGTGCTGTTGTGCCTGTAGGTAGGGCGCCAAGGCACCGTGAAGAGCAGCAAGAGCTTTCAGGGCTGGGCCCTTCCTTGTGGGAGAAGGAGCCGGACGTTTGCCTTTTCGGCAAGAGGCTTTGCCGCGGCCTAGCGCCATGAGCTCTTGCATCTCTGGGAAAGCACAGATCCCCAGTGCTGTTGTTCCTGTAGGTAGGGCGCCAAGGCACCGTGAAGAGCAGCAAGAGCTTTCAGGGCTGGGCCCTTCCTTGTGGGAGAAGGAGCCGGACGTTTGCCTTTTGGGCAAGAGGCTCTGCCGCGGCCGAGCGCCATGAGATCTTGCGTCTCTGGGAAAGCACAGATCCCCAGTGCTGTTGTGCCTGTAGATAGAGCGCCAAGGCACCGTGAAGAGCAGCAAGAGCTTTCAGGGCTGGGCCCTTCCTGGTGGGAGAAGGAGCCGGACGTTTGCCTTTTCGGCAAGAGGCTCTGCCGCTGCCGAGCGCCATGAGATGTTGTGTCTCTGGGAAAGCACAGATCCCCAGTGCTGTTGTGCCTGTAGGTAGGGCGCCAAGGCACTGTGAAGAGCAGCAAGAGCTTTCAGGGCTGGGCCCTTCCTTGTGGGAGAAGGAGCCGGACGTTTGCCTTTTCGGCAAGAGGCTCTGCCGCGGCCGAGGGCCATGAGCTCTTGCGTCTCTGGGAAAGCACAGATCCCCAGTGCTGTTGTGCCTGTAGATAGAGCGCCAAGGCACCGTGAAGAGCAGCAAGAGCTTTCAGGGCTGGGCCCTTCCTGGTGGGAGAAGGAGCCGGACGTTTGCCTTTTCGGCAAGAGGCTCTGCCGCTGCCGAGCACCATGAGCTCTTGCGTCTCTGGGAAAGCACAGATCCCCAGTGCTGTTGTGCCTGTAGGTAGGGCGCCAAGGCACCGTGAAGAGCAGCAAGAGCTTTGAGGGCTGGGCCCTTCCTTGTGGGAGAAGGAGCCGGACGTTTGCCTTTTCGGCAAGAGGCTCTGCCGCGGCTGAGCACCAATAGGTCTTGCGTCTCTGGGAAAGCACAGATCCCCAGTGCTGTTGTGCCTGTAGATAGGGCGCCAAGGCACCGTGAAGAGCAGCAAGAGCTTTCAGGGCTGGGCCCTTCCTTGTGGGAGAAGGAGCCGGACGTTTGCCTTTTCGGCAAGAGGCTCTGCCGCGGCTGAGCACCAATAGGTCTTGCGTCTCTGGGAAAGCACAGATCCCCACTGCTGTTGTGCCTGTAGGTAGGGCGCCAAGGCACAGTGAAGAGCAGCAAGAGCTTTCAGGGCTGGGCCCTTCCTTGTGGGAGAAGGAGCCGGACGTTTGCCTTTTCGGCAAGAGGCTTTGCCGCGGCCTAGCGCCATGAGCTCTTGCATCTCTGGGAAAGCACAGATCCCCAGTGCTGTTGTGCCTGTAGGTAGGGCGCCAAGGCACCGTGAAGAGCAGCAAGAGCTTTCAGGGCTGGGCCCTTCCTTGTGGGAGAAGGAGCCGGACGTTTGCCTTTTCGGCAAGAGGCTCTGCCGCGGCCGAGCGCCATGAGATCTTGCGTCTCTGGGAAAGCACAGATCCCCAGTGCTGTTGTGCCTGTAGATAGAGCGCCAAGGCACCGTGAAGAGCAGCAAGAGCTTTCAGGGCTGGGCCCTTCCTTGTGGGAGAAGGAGCCGGACGTTTGCCTTTTGGGCAAGAGGCTCTGCCGCTGCCGAGCGCCATGAGATATTGGGTCTATGGGAAAGCACAGATCCCCAGTGCTGTTGTGCCTGTAGGTAGGGCGCCAAGGCACCGTGAAGAGCAGCAAGAGCTTTCAGGGCTGGGCCCTTCCTTGTGGGAGAAGGAGCCGGACGTTTGCCTTTTCGGCAAGAGGCTCTGCCGCGGCCTAGCGCCATGAGATCTTGCATCTCTGGGAAAGCACAGATCCCCAGTGCTGTTGTGCCTGTAGGTAGGGCGCCAAGGCACCGTGAAGAGCAGCAAGAGCTTTCAGGGCTGGGCCCTTCCTTGTGGGAGAAGGAGCCGGACGTTTGCCTTTTCGACAAGAGGCTCTGCCGCTGCCGAGCGCCATGAGGTCTTGCGTCTCTGGGAAAGCACAGATCCCCACTGCTGTTGTGCCTGTAGGTAGAGCGCCAAGGCACCGTGAAGAGCAGCAAGAGCTTTCAGGGCTGGGCCCTTCCTTGTGGGAGAAGGAGCCGGACGTTTGCCTTTTCGGCAAGAGGCTCTGCCGCTGCCGAGCGCCATGAGATGTTGGGTCTCTGGGAAAGCACAGATCCCCAGTGCTGTTGTGCCTGTAGGTAGGGCGCCAAGGCACAGTGAAGAGCAGCAAGAGCTTTCAGGGCTGGGCCCTTCCTTGTGGGAGAAGGAGCCGGACGTTTGCCTTTTCGGCAAGAGGCTCTGCCGCTGCCGAGCGCCATGAGCTCTTGCGTCTCTGGGAAAGCACAGATCCCCACTGCTGTTGTGCCTGTAGGTAGGGTGCCAAGGCACCGTGAACAGCAGCAAGAGCTTTCAGGGCTGGGCCCTTCCTTGTGGGAGAAGGAGCCGGACGTTTGCCTTTTCGGCAAGAGGCTTTGCCGCGGCCTAGCGCCATGAGATCTTGCATCTCTGGGAAAGCACAGATCCCCAGTGCTGTTGTGCCTGTAGGTAGGGTGCCAAGGCACCGTGAACAGCAGCAAGAGCTTTCAGGGCTGGGCCCTTCCTTGTGGGAGAAGGAGCCGGACGTTTGCCTTTTCGGCAAGAGGCTTTGCCGCGGCCTAGCGCCATGAGATCTTGCATCTCTGGGAAAGCACAGATCCCCAGTGCTGTTGTGCCTGTAGGTAGGGCGCCAAGGCACCGTGAAGAGCAGCAAGAGCTTTCAGGGCTGGGCCCTTCCTTGTGGGAGAAGGAGCCGGACGTTTGCCTTTTCGGCAAGAGGATTGCCGCGGCCTAGCGCCATGAGCTCTTGCATCTCTGGGAAAGCACAGATCCCCAGTGCTGTTGTGCCTGTAGGTAGGGCGCCAAGGCACCGTGAAGAGCAGCAAGAGCTTTCAGGGCTGGGCCCTTCCTTGTGGGAGAAGGAGCCGGACGTTTGCCTTTTCGGCAAGAGGCTCTGCCGCGGCCGAGCGCCAAGACATGTTGCGTCTCTGGGAAAGCACAGATCCCCAGTGCTGTTGTGCCTGTAGATAGAGCGCCAAGGCACCGTGAAGAGCAGTAAGAGCTTTCAGGGCTGGGCCCTTCCTTGTGGGAGAAGGAGCCGGACGTTTGCCTTTTCGGCAAGAGGCTCTGCCGCGGCCGAGCGCCATGAGATGTTGCGTCTCCTGGAAAGCACAGATCCCCAGTGCTGTTGTGCCTGTAAGTAGGGCGCCAAGGCACCGTGAAGAGCAGCAAGAGCTTTCAGGGCTGGGCCCTTCCTTGTGGGAGAAGGAGCCGGACGTTTGCCTTTTCGGCAAGAGGCTCTGCCGATGCCGAGCGCCATGAGATGTTGCGTCTCTGGGAAAGCACAGATCCCCAGTGCTGTTGTGCCTGTAGATAGGGTGCCAAGGCACCGTGAAGAGCAGCAAGATCTTTCAGGGCTGGGCCCTTCCTTGTGGGAGAAGGAGCCGGACGTTTGCCTTTTCGGCAAGAGGCTCTGCCGCGGCCGAGCGCCATGAGATCTTGCGTCTCTGGGAAAGCACAGATCCCCAGTGCTGTTGTGCCTGTAGATAGAGCGCCAAGGCACCGTGAAGAGCAGCAAGAGCTTTCAGGGCTGGGCCCTTCCTTGTGGGAGAAGGAGCCGGACGTTTGCCTTTTCGGCAAGAGGCTCTGCCGCTGCCGAGCGCCATGAGATATTGGGTCTCTGGGAAAGCACAGATCCCCAGTGCTGTTGTGCCTGTAGGTAGGGCGCCAAGGCACCGTGAAGAGCAGCAAGAGCTTTCAGGGCTGGGCCCTTCCTTGTGGGAGAAGGAGCCGGACGTTTGCCTTTTCGGCAAGAGGCTCTGCCGCGGCCTAGCGCCATGAGATCTTGCATCTCTGGGAAAGCACAGATCCCCAGTGCTGTTGTGCCTGTAGGTAGGGCGCCAAGGCACCGTGAAGAGCAGCAAGAGCTTTCAGGGCTGGGCCCTTCCTTGTGGGAGAAGGAGCCGGACGTTTGCCTTTTCGACAAGAGGCTCTGCCGCTGCCGAGCGCCATGAGGTCTTGCGTCTCTGGGAAAGCACAGATCCCCACTGCTGTTGTGCCTGTAGGTAGAGCGCCAAGGCACCGTGAAGAGCAGCAAGAGCTTTCAGGGCTGGGCCCTTCCTTGTGGGAGAAGGAGCCGGACGTTTGCCTTTTCGGCAAGAGGCTCTGCCGCTGCCGAGCGCCATGAGATGTTGGGTCTCTGGGAAAGCACAGATCCCCAGTGCTGTTGTGCCTGTAGGTAGGGCGCCAAGGCACAGTGAAGAGCAGCAAGAGCTTTCAGGGCTGGGCCCTTCCTTGTGGGAGAAGGAGCCGGACGTTTGCCTTTTCGGCAAGAGGCTCTGCCGCTGCCGAGCGCCATGAGCTCTTGCGTCTCTGGGAAAGCACAGATCCCCACTGCTGTTGTGCCTGTAGGTAGGGTGCCAAGGCACCGTGAACAGCAGCAAGAGCTTTCAGGGCTGGGCCCTTCCTTGTGGGAGAAGGAGCCGGACGTTTGCCTTTTCGGCAAGAGGCTTTGCCGCGGCCTAGCGCCATGAGATCTTGCATCTCTGGGAAAGCACAGATCCCCAGTGCTGTTGTGCCTGTAGGTAGGGTGCCAAGGCACCGTGAAGAGCAGCAAGAGCTTTCAGGGCTGGGCCCTTCCTTGTGGGAGAAGGAGCCGGACGTTTGCCTTTTCGGCAAGAGGCTTTGCCGCGGCCTAGCGCCATGAGATCTTGCATCTCTGGGAAAGCACAGATCCCAAGTGCTGTTGTGCCTGTAGGTAGGGCGCCAAGGCACCGTGAAGAGCAGCAAGAGCTTTCAGGGCTGGGCCCTTCCTTGTGGGAGAAGGAGCCGGACGTTTGCCTTTTCGACAAGAGGCTCTGCCGCTGCCGAGCGCCATGAGCTCTTGCGTCTCTGGGAAAGCACAGATCCCCAGTGCTGTTGTGCCTGTAGGTAGGGCGCCAAGGCACAGTGAAGAGCAGCAAGAGCTTTCAGGGCTGGGCCCTTCCTTGTGGGAGAAGGAGCCGGACGTTTGCCTTTTCGGCAAGAGGCTCTGCCGCTGCCGAGCGCCATGAGATCTTGCGTCTCTGGGAAAGCACAGATCCCCACTGCTGTTGTGCCTGTAGGTAGGGTGCCAAGGCACCGTGAACAGCAGCAAGAGCTTTCAGGGCTGGGCCCTTCCTTGTGGGAGAAGGAGCCGGACGTTTGCCTTTTCGGCAAGAGGCTTTGCCGCTGCCGAGCGCCGTGAGATCTTGCATCTCTGGGAAAGCACAGATCCCCACTGCTGTTGTGCCTGTAGATAGGGCGCCAAGGCAGAGTTAAGAGCAGCAACAGCTTTCAGGGCTCGGCCCTTCCTTGTGGGAGAAGGAGCCGGACGTTTGCCTTTTCGGCAAGAGGCTCTGCCGCGGCCGAGCGCCATGAGATCTTGCGTCTCTGGGAAAGCACAGATCCCCACTGCTGTTGTGCCTGTAGATAGGGCGCCAAGGCACCGTGAAGAGCAGCAAGAGCTTTCAGGGCTGGGCCCTTCCTTGTGGGAGAAGGAACCGGACGTTTGCCTTTTCGGCAAGAGGCTCTTCCGCGGCCGAGCGCCATGAGATCTTGCGTCTCTGGGAAAGCACAGATCCCCACTGCTGTTGTGCCTGTAGGTAGGGCGCCAAGGCACCGTGAAGAGCAGCAAGAGCTTTCAGGGCTGGGCCCTTCCTGGTGGGAGAAGGAGCCGGACGTTTGCCTTTTCGGCAAGAGGCTCTGCCGCTGCCGAGCACCATGAGCTCTTGCGTCTCTGGGAAAGCACAGATCCCCACTGCTGTTGTGCCTGTAGGTAGGGCGCAAAGGCACCGTGAAGAGCAGCAAGAGCTTTGAGGGCTGGGCCCTTCCTTGTGGGAGAAGGAGCCGGACGTTTGCCTTTTCGGCAAGAGGCTTTGCCACGGCCTAGCGCCATGAGCTCTTGCATCTCTGGGAAAGCACAGATCCCCAGTGCTGTTGTGCCTGTAGGTAGGGCGCCAAGGCACCGTGAAGAGCAGCAAGATCTTTCAGGGCTGGGCCCTTCCTTGTGGGAGAAGGAGCCGGACGTTTGCCTTTTCGGCAAGAGGCTCTGCCGCGGCCGAGCGCCATGAGACGTTGCGTCTCTGGGAAAGCACAGATCCCCACTGCTGTTGTGCCTGTAGATAGGGCGCCAAGGCACCGTGAAGAGCAGCAAGAGCTTTCAGGGCTGGGCCCTTCCTGGTGGGAGAAGGAGCCGGACGTTTGCCTTTTCGGCAAGAGGCTTTGCCGCGGCCTAGCGCCATGAGATCTTGCATCTCTGGGAAAGCACAGATCCCCAGTGCTGTTGTGCCTGTAGCTAGGGCGCCAAGGCACCGTGAAGAGCAGCAAGAGCTTTCAGGGCTGGGCCCTTCCTTGTGGGAGAAGGAGCCGGACGTTTGCCTTTTCGACAAGAGGCTCTGCCGCTGCCGAGCGCCATGAGCTCTTGCGTCTCTGGGAAAGCACAGATCCCCACTGCTGTTGTGCCTGTAGGTAGAGCGCCAAGGCACCGTGAAGAGCAGCAAGAGCTTTCAGGGCTGGGCCCTTCCTTGTGGGAGAAGGAGCCGGACGTTTGCCTTTTCGGCAAGAGGCTCTGCCGCTGCCGAGCGCCATGAGATGTTGGGTCTCTGGGAAAGCACAGATCCCCAGTGCTGTTGTGCCTGTAGGTAGGGCGCCAAGGCACAGTGAAGAGCAGCAAGAGCTTTCAGGGCTGGGCCCTTCCTTGTGGGAGAAGGAGCCGGACGTTTGCCTTTTCGGCAAGAGGCTTTTCCGCGGCCTAGCGCCATGAGCTCTTGCATCTCTGGGAAAGCACAGATCCCCACTGCTGTTGTGCCTGTAGGTAGGGCGCCAAGGGTAGTTGAAGAGCAGCAAGAGCTTTCAGGGCTGGGCCCTTCCTTGTGGGAGAAGGAGCCGGACGTTTGCCTTTTCGGCAAGAGGCTCTGCCGCGGCCGAGCGCCATGAGATCTTGCGTCTCTGGGAAAGCACAGATCCCCAGTGCTGTTGTGCCTGTAGATAGAGCGCCAAGGCACCGTGAAGAGCAGCAAGAGCTTTCAGGGCTGGGCCCTTCCTTGTGGGAGAAGGAGCCGGACGTTTGCCTTTTCGGCAAGAGGCTCTGCCGCGGCCGAGCGCCATGAGATGTTGCGTCTCTGGGAAAGCACAGATCCCCAGTGCTGTTGTGCCTGTAAGTAGGGCGCCAAGGCACCGTGAAGAGCAGCAAGAGCTTTCAGGGCTGGGCCCTTCCTTGTGGGAGAAGGAGCCGGACGTTTGCCTTTTCGGCAAGAGGCTCTGCCGATGCCGAGCGCCATGAGATGTTGCGTCTCTGGGAAAGCACAGATCCCCAGTGCTGTTGTGCCTGTAGATAGGGTGCCAAGGCACCGTGAAGAGCAGCAAGATCTTTCAGGGCTGGGCCCTTCCTTGTGGGAGAAGGAGCCGGACGTTTGCCTTTTCGGCAAGAGGCTCTGCCGCGGCCGAGCGCCATGAGATCTTGCGTCTCTGGGAAAGCACAGATCCCCAGTGCTGTTGTGCCTGTAGATAGAGCGCCAAGGCACCGTGAAGAGCAGCAAGAGCTTTCAGGGCTGGGCCCTTCCTTGTGGGAGAAGGAGCCGGACGTTTGCCTTTTCGGCAAGAGGCTCTGCCGCTGCCGAGCGCCATGAGATCTTGCGTCTCTGGGAAAGCACAGATCCCCACTGCTGTTGTGCCTGTAGGTAGGGTGCCAAGGCACCGTGAACAGCAGCAAGAGCTTTCAGGGCTGGGCCCTTCCTGGTGGGAGAAGGAGCCGGACGTTTGCCTTTTCGGCAAGAGGCTCTGCCGCTGCCGAGCGCCATGAGCTCTTGCGTCTCTGGGAAAGCACAGATCCCCAGTGCTGTTGTGCCTGTAGGTAGGGCGCCAAGGCACCGTGAAGAGCAGCAAGAGCTTTCAGGGCTGGGCCCTTCCTTGTGGGAGAAGGAGCCGGACGTTTGCCTTTTCGGCAAGAGGCTTTGCCGCTGCCGAGCGCCGTGAGATCTTGCATCTCTGGGAAAGCACAGATCCCCACTGCTGTTGTGCCTGTAGATAGGGCGCCAAGGCAGAGTGAAGAGCAGCAACAGCTTTCAGGGCTCGGCCCTTCCTTGTGGGAGAAGGAGCCGGACGTTTGCCTTTTCGGCAAGAGGCTCTGCCGCGGCCGAGCGCCATGAGATCTTGCGTCTCTGGGAAAGCACAGATCCCCACTGCTGTTGTGCCTGTAGATAGGGCGCCAAGGCACCGTGAAGAGCAGCAAGAGCTTTCAGGGCTGGGCCCTTCCTTGTGGGAGAAGGAACCGGACGTTTGCCTTTTCGGCAAGAGGCTCAGCCGCGGCCGAGCGCCATGAGATCTTGCGTCTCTGGGAAAGCACAGATCCCCACTGCTGTTGTGCCTGTAGGTAGGGCGCCAAGGCACCGTGAAGAGCAGCAAGAGCTTTCAGGGCTGGGCCCTTCCTGGTGGGAGAAGGAGCCGGACGTTTGCCTTTTCGGCAAGAGGCTCTGCCGCTGCCGAGCACCATGAGATCTTGCGTCTCTGGGAAAGCACAGATCCCCACTGCTGTTGTGCCTATAGGTAGGGCGCCAAGGCACCGTGAAGAGCAGCAAGAGCTTTGAGGGCTGGGCCCTTCCTTGTGGGAGAAGGAGCCGGACGTTTGCCTTTTCGGCAAGAGGCTTTGCCACGGCCTAGCGCCATGAGCTCTTGCATCTCTGGGAAAGCACAGATCCCCAGTGCTGTTGTGCCTGTAGGTAGGGCGCCAAGGCACCGTGAAGAGCAGCAAGATCTTTCAGGGCTGGGCCCTTCCTTGTGGGAGAAGGAGCCGGACGTTTGCCTTTTCGGCAAGAGGCTCTGCCGCGGCCGAGCGCCATGAGACGTTGCGTCTCTGGGAAAGCACAGATCCCCACTGCTGTTGTGCCTGTAGCTAGGGCGCCAAGGCACCGTGAAGAGCAGCAAGAGCTTTCAGGGCTGGGCCCTTCCTTGTGGGAGAAGGAGCCGGACGTTTGCCTTTTCGACAAGAGGCTCTGCCGCTGCCGAGCGCCATGAGCTCTTGCGTCTCTGGGAAAGCACAGATCCCCACTGCTGTTGTGCCTGTAGGTAGAGCGCCAAGGCACCGTGAAGAGCAGCAAGAGCTTTCAGGGCTGGGCCCTTCCTTGTGGGAGAAGGAGCCGGACGTTTGCCTTTTCGGCAAGAGGCTCTGCCGCTGCCGAGCGCCATGAGATGTTGGGTCTCTGGGAAAGCACAGATCCCCAGTGCTGTTGTGCCTGTAGGTAGGGCGCCAAGGCACAGTGAAGAGCAGCAAGAGCTTTCAGGGCTGGGCCCTTCCTTGTGGGAGAAGGAGCCGGACGTTTGCCTTTTCGGCAAGAGGCTTTGCCGCGGCCTAGCGCCATGAGCTCTTGCATCTCTGGGAAAGCACAGATCCCCACTGCTGTTGTGCCTGTAGGTAGGGCGCCAAGGGTAGTTGAAGAGCAGCAAGAGCTTTCAGGGCTGGGCCCTTCCTTGTGGGAGAAGGAGCCGGACGTTTGCCTTTTCGGCAAGAGGCTCTGCCGCGGCCGAGCGCCATGAGATCTTGCGTCTCTGGGAAAGCACAGATCCCCAGTGCTGTTGTGCCTGTAGATAGAGCGCCAAGGCACCGTGAAGAGCAGCAAGAGCTTTCAGGGCTGGGCCCTTCCTTGTGGGAGAAGGAGCCGGACGTTTGCCTTTTCGGCAAGAGGCTCTGCCGCGGCCGAGCGCCATGAGATGTTGCGTCTCTGGGAAAGCACAGATCCCCAGTGCTGTTGTGCCTGTAAGTAGGGCGCCAAGGCACCGTGAAGAGCAGCAAGAGCTTTCAGGGCTGGGCCCTTCCTTGTGGGAGAAGGAGCCGGACGTTTGCCTTTTCGGCAAGAGGCTCTGCCGATGCCGAGCGCCATGAGATGTTGCGTCTCTGGGAAAGCACAGATCCCCAGTGCTGTTGTGCCTGTAGATAGGGTGCCAAGGCACCGTGAAGAGCAGCAAGATCTTTCAGGGCTGGGCCCTTCCTTGTGGGAGAAGGAGCCGGACGTTTGCCTTTTCGGCAAGAGGCTCTGCCGCGGCCGAGCGCCATGAGATCTTGCGTCTCTGGGAAAGCACAGATCCCCAGTGCTGTTGTGCCTGTAGGTAGGGCGCCAAGGCACCGTGAAGAGCAGCAAGAGCTTTCAGGGCTGGGCCCTTCCTGGTGGGAGAAGGAGCCGGACGTTTGCCTTTTCGGCAAGAGGCTCTGCCGCTGCCGAGCGCCATGAGATGTTGGGTCTCTGGGAAAGCACAGATCCCCAGTGCTGTTGTGCCTGTAGGTAGGGCGCCAAGGCACCGTGAAGAGCAGTAAGAGCTTTCAGGGCTGGGCCCTTCCTTGTGGGAGAAGGAGCCGGACGTTTGCCTTTTCGGCAAGAGGCTTTGCCGCGGCCTAGCGCCATGAGCTCTTGCATCTCTGGGAAAGCACAGATCCCCAGTGCTGTTGTGCCTGTAGGTAGGGCGCCAAGGCACCGTGAAGAGCAGCAAGAGCTTTCAGGGCTGGGCCCTTCCTTGTGGGAGAAGGAGCCGGACGTTTGCCTTTTGGGCAAGAGGCTCTGCCGCGGCCGAGCGCCATGAGATCTTGCGTCTCTGGGAAAGCACAGATCCCCAGTGCTGTTGTGCCTGTAGATAGAGCGCCAAGGCACCGTGAAGAGCAGCAAGAGCTTTCAGGGCTGGGCCCTTCCTTGTGGGAGAAGGAGCCGGACGTTTGCCTTTTCGGCAAGAGGCTCTGCCGCTGCCGAGCGCCATGAGCTCTTGCGTCTCTGGGAAAGCACAGATCCCCAGTGCTGTTGTGCCTGTAGGTAGGGTGCCAAGGCACCGTGAAGAGCAGCAAGAGCTTTCAGGGCTGGGCCCTTCCTTGTGGGAGAAGGAGCCGGACGTTTGCCTTTTCGGCAAGAGGCTCTGCCGCTGCCGAGCGCCATGAGCTCTTGCGTCTCTGGGAAAGCACAGATCCCCAGTGCTGTTGTGCCTGTAGATAGAGCGCCAAGGCACCGTGAAGAGCAGCAAGAGCTTTCAGGGCTGGGCCCTTCCTGGTGGGAGAAGGAGCCGGACGTTTGCCTTTTCGGCAAGAGGCTCTGCCGCTGCCGAGCGCCATGAGATGTTGTGTCTCTGGGAAAGCACAGATCCCCAGTGCTGTTGTGCCTGTAGGTAGGGCGCCAAGGCACCGTGAAGAGCAGCAAGAGCTTTCAGGGCTGGGCCCTTCCTTGTGGGAGAAGGAGCCGGACGTTTGCCTTTTCGGCAAGAGGCTCTGCCGCGGCCGAGGGCCATGAGCTCTTGCGTCTCTGGGAAAGCACAGATCCCCAGTGCTGTTGTGCCTGTAGATAGAGCGCCAAGGCACCGTGAAGAGCAGCAAGAGCTTTCAGGGCTGGGCCCTTCCTGGTGGGAGAAGGAGCCGGACGTTTGCCTTTTCGGCAAGAGGCTCTGCCGCTGCCGAGCACCATGAGCTCTTGCGTCTCTGGGAAAGCACAGATCCCCAGTGCTGTTGTGCCTGTAGGTAGGGCGCCAAGGCACCGTGAAGAGCAGCAAGAGCTTTGAGGGCTGGGCCCTTCCTTGTGGGAGAAGGAGCCGGACGTTTGCCTTTTCGGCAAGAGGCTCTGCCGCGGCTGAGCACCAATAGGTCTTGCGTCTCTGGGAAAGCACAGATCCCCAGTGCTGTTGTGCCTGTAGATAGGGCGCCAAGGCACCGTGAAGAGCAGCAAGAGCTTTCAGGGCTGGGCCCTTCCTTGTGGGAGAAGGAGCCGGACGTTTGCCTTTTCGGCAAGAGGCTCTGCCGCGGCTGAGCACCAATAGGTCTTGCGTCTCTGGGAAAGCACAGATCCCCACTGCTGTTGTGCCTGTAGGTAGGGCGCCAAGGCACAGTGAAGAGCAGCAAGAGCTTTCAGGGCTGGGCCCTTCCTTGTGGGAGAAGGAGCCGGACGTTTGCCTTTTCGGCAAGAGGCTTTGCCGCGGCCTAGCGCCATGAGCTCTTGCATCTCTGGGAAAGCACAGATCCCCAGTGCTGTTGTGCCTGTAGGTAGGGCGCCAAGGCACCGTGAAGAGCAGCAAGAGCTTTCAGGGCTGGGCCCTTCCTTGTGGGAGAAGGAGCCGGACGTTTGCCTTTTCGGCAAGAGGCTCTGCCGCGGCCGAGCGCCATGAGATCTTGCGTCTCTGGGAAAGCACAGATCCCCAGTGCTGTTGTGCCTGTAGATAGAGCGCCAAGGCACCGTGAAGAGCAGTAAGAGCTTTCAGGGCTGGGCCCTTCCTTGTGGGAGAAGGAGCCGGACGTTTGCCTTTTCGGCAAGAGGCTCTGCCGCGGCCGAGCGCCATGAGATGTTGCGTCTCTGGGAAAGCACAGATCCCCAGTGCTGTTGTGCCTGTAAGTAGGGCGCCAAGGCACCGTGAAGAGCAGCAAGAGCTTTCAGGGCTGGGCCCTTCCTTGTGGGAGAAGGAGCCGGACGTTTGCCTTTTCGGCAAGAGGCTCTGCCGATGCCGAGCGCCATGAGAAGTTGCGTCTCTGGGAAAGCACAGATCCCCAGTGCTGTTGTGCCTGTAGATAGGGTGCCAAGGCACCGTGAAGAGCAGCAAGATCTTTCAGGGCTGGGCCCTTCCTTGTGGGAGAAGGAGCCGGACGTTTGCCTTTTCGGCAAGAGGCTCTGCCGCGGCCGAGCGCCATGAGATCTTGCGTCTCTGGGAAAGCACAGATCCCCAGTGCTGTTGTGCCTGTAGATAGAGCGCCAAGGCACCGTGAAGAGCAGCAAGAGCTTTCAGGGCTGGGCCCTTCCTTGTGGGAGAAGGAGCCGGACGTTTGCCTTTTCGGCAAGAGGCTCTGCCGCGGGCCGAGCGCCATGAGATGTTGCGTCTCTGGGAAAGCACAGATCCCCAGTGCTGTTGTGCCTGTAAGTAGGGCGCCAAGGCACCGTGAAGAGCAGCAAGAGCTTTCAGGGCTGGGCCCTTCCTTGTGGGAGAAGGAGCCGGACGTTTGCCTTTTCGGCAAGAGGCTCTGCCGATGCCGAGCGCCATGAGATGTTGCGTCTCTGGGAAAGCACAGATCCCCAGTGCTGTTGTGCCTGTAGATAGGGTGCCAAGGCACCGTGAAGAGCAGCAAGATCTTTCAGGGCTGGGCCCTTCCTTGTGGGAGAAGGAGCCGGACGTTTGCCTTTTCGGCAAGAGGCTCTGCCGCGGCCGAGCGCCATGAGATCTTGCGTCTCTGGGAAAGCACAGATCCCCAGTGCTGTTGTGCCTGTAGATAGAGCGCCAAGGCACCGTGAAGAGCAGCAAGAGCTTTCAGGGCTGGGCCCTTCCTTGTGGGAGAAGGAGCCGGACGTTTGCCTTTTCGGCAAGAGGCTCTGCCGCTGCCGAGCGCCATGAGATCTTGCGTCTCTGGGAAAGCACAGATCCCCAGTGCTGTGTGCCTGTAGGTAGGGCGCCAAGGCACCGTGAAGAGCAGCAAGAGCTTTCAGGGCTGGGCCCTTCCTGGTGGGAGAAGGAGCCGGACGTTTGCCTTTTCGGCAAGAGGCTCTGCCGCTGCCGAGCGCCATGAGATGTTGGGTCTCTGGGAAAGCACAGATCCCCAGTGCTGTTGTGCCTGTAGGTAGGGCGCCAAGGCACCGTGAAGAGCAGTAAGAGCTTTCAGGGCTGGGCCCTTCCTTGTGGGAGAAGGAGCCGGACGTTTTGCCTTTTCGGCAAGAGGCTTTGCCGCGGCCTAGCGCCATGAGCTCTTGCATCTCTGGGAAAGCACAGATCCCAGTGCTGTTGTGCCTGTAGGTAGGGCGCCAAGGCACCGTGAAGAGCAGCAAGAGCTTTCAGGGCTGGGCCCTTCCTTGTGGGAGAAGGAGCCGGACGTTTGCCTTTTGGGCAAGAGGCTCTGCCGCGGCCGAGCGCCATGAGATCTTGCGTCTCTGGGAAAGCACAGATCCCCAGTGCTGTTGTGCCTGTAGATAGAGCGCCAAGGCACCGTGAAGAGCAGCAAGAGCTTTCAGGGCTGGGCCCTTCCTTGTGGGAGAAGGAGCCGGACGTTTGCCTTTTCGGCAAGAGGCTCTGCCGCTGCCGAGCGCCATGAGCTCTTGCGTCTCTGGAAAGCACAGATCCCCAGTGCTGTTGTGCCTGTAGGTAGGGTGCCAAGGCACCGTGAAGAGCAGCAAGAGCTTTCAGGGCTGGGCCCTTCCTTGTGGGAGAAGGAGCCGGACGTTTGCCTTTTCGGCAAGAGGCTCTGCCGCTGCCGAGCGCCATGAGCTCTTGCGTCTCTGGGAAAGCACAGATCCCAGTGCTGTTGTGCCTGTAGATAGAGCGCCAAGGCACCGTGAAGAGCAGCAAGAGCTTTCAGGGCTGGGCCCTTCCTGGTGGGAGAAGGAGCCGGACGTTTGCCTTTTCGGCAAGAGGCTCTGCCGCTGCCGAGCGCCATGAGATGTTGTGTCTCTGGGAAAGCACAGATCCCCAGTGCTATTGTGCCTGTAGGTAGGGCGCCAAGGCACCGTGAAGAGCAGCAAGAGCTTTCAGGGCTGGGCCCTTCCTTGTGGGAGAAGGAGCCGGACGTTTGCCTTTTCGGCAAGAGGCTCTGCCGCGGCCGAGGGCCATGAGCTCTTGCGTCTCTGGGAAAGCACAGATCCCCAGTGCTGTTGTGCCTGTAGATAGAGCGCCAAGGCACCGTGAAGAGCAGCAAGAGCTTTCAGGGCTGGGCCCTTCCTGGTGGGAGAAGGAGCCGGACGTTTGCCTTTTCGGCAAGAGGCTCTGCCGCTGCCGAGCACCATGAGCTCTTGCGTCTCTGGGAAAGCACAGATCCCCAGTGCTGTTGTGCCTGTAGGTAGGGCGCCAAGGCACCGTGAAGAGCAGCAAGAGCTTTGAGGGCTGGGCCCTTCCTTGTGGGAGAAGGAGCCGGACGTTTGCCTTTTCGGCAAGAGGCTCTGCCGCGGCTGAGCACCAATAGGTCTTGCGTCTCTGGGAAAGCACAGATCCCCAGTGCTGTTGTGCCTGTAGATAGGGCGCCAAGGCACCGTGAAGAGCAGCAAGAGCTTTCAGGGCTGGGCCCTTCCTTGTGGGAGAAGGAGCCGGACGTTTGCCTTTTCGGCAAGAGGCTCTGCCGCGGCTGAGCACCAATAGGTCTTGCGTCTCTGGGAAAGCACAGATCCCCACTGCTGTTGTGCCTGTAGGTAGGGCGCCAAGGCACAGTGAAGAGCAGCAAGAGCTTTCAGGGCTGGGCCCTTCCTTGTGGGAGAAGGAGCCGGACGTTTGCCTTTTCGGCAAGAGGCTTTGCCGCGGCCTAGCGCATGAGCTCTTGCATCTCTGGGAAAGCACAGATCCCCAGTGCTGTTGTGCCTGTAGGTAGGGCGCCAAGGCACCGTGAAGAGCAGCAAGAGCTTTCAGGGCTGGGCCCTTCCTTGTGGGAGAAGGAGCCGGACGTTTGCCTTTTCGGCAAGAGGCTCTGCCGCGGCCGAGCGCCATGAGATCTTGCGTCTCTGGGAAAGCACAGATCCCCAGTGCTGTTGTGCCTGTAGATAGAGCGCCAAGGCACCGTGAAGAGCAGTAAGAGCTTTCAGGGCTGGGCCCTTCCTTGTGGGAGAAGGAGCCGGACGTTTGCCTTTTCGGCAAGAGGCTCTGCCGCGGCCGAGCGCCATGAGATCTTGCGTCTCTGGGAAAGCACAGATCCCCAGTGCTGTTGTGCCTGTAGATAGAGCGCCAAGGCACCGTGAAGAGCAGCAAGAGCTTTCAGGGCTGGGCCCTTCCTTGTGGGAGAAGGAGCCGGACGTTTGCCTTTTCGGCAAGAGGCTCTGCCGATGCCGAGCGCCATGAGATGTTGCGTCTCTGGGAAAGCACAGATCCCCAGTGCTGTTGTGCCTGTAGATAGGGTGCCAAGGCACCGTGAAGAGCAGCAAGATCTTTCAGGGCTGGGCCCTTCCTTGTGGGAGAAGGAGCCGGACGTTTGCCTTTTCGGCAAGAGGCTCTGCCGCGGCCGAGCGCCATGAGATCTTGCGTCTCTGGGAAAGCACAGATCCCCAGTGCTGTTGTGCCTGTAGATAGAGCGCCAAGGCACCGTGAAGAGCAGCAAGAGCTTTCAGGGCTGGGCCCTTCCTTGTGGGAGAAGGAGCCGGACGTTTGCCTTTTCGGCAAGAGGCTCTGCCGCTGCCGAGCGCCATGAGATCTTGCGTCTCTGGGAAAGCACAGATCCCCAGTGCTGTTGTGCCTGTAGGTAGGGCGCCAAGGCACCGTGAAGAGCAGCAAGAGCTTTCAGGGCTGGGCCCTTCCTGGTGGGAGAAGGAGCCGGACGTTTGCCTTTTCGGCAAGAGGCTCTGCCGCTGCCGAGCGCCATGAGATGTTGGGTCTCTGGGAAAGCACAGATCCCCAGTGCTGTTGTGCCTGTAGGTAGGGCGCCAAGGCACAGTGAAGAGCAGCAAGAGCTTTCAGGGCTGGGCCCTTCCTTGTGGGAGAAGGAGCCGGACGTTTGCCTTTTCGGCAAGAGGCTTTGCCGCGGCCTAGCGCCATGAGCTCTTGCATCTCTGGGAAAGCACAGATCCCCAGTGCTGTTGTGCCTGTAGGTAGGGCGCCAAGGCACCGTGAAGAGCAGCAAGAGCTTTCAGGGCTGGGCCCTTCCTTGTGGGAGAAGGAGCCGGACGTTTGCCTTTTGGGCAAGAGGCTCTGCCGCGGCCGAGCGCCATGAGATCTTGCGTCTCTGGGAAAGCACAGATCCCCAGTGCTGTTGTGCCTGTAGATAGAGCGCCAAGGCACCGTGAAGAGCAGCAAGAGCTTTCAGGGCTGGGCCCTTCCTTGTGGGAGAAGGAGCCGGACGTTTGCCTTTTCGGCAAGAGGCTCTGCCGCTGCCGAGCGCCATGAGCTCTTGCGTCTCTGGGAAAGCACAGATCCCCAGTGCTGTTGTGCCTGTAGGTAGGGTGCCAAGGCACCGTGAAGAGCAGCAAGAGCTTTCAGGGCTGGGCCCTTCCTTGTGGGAGAAGGAGCCGGACGTTTGCCTTTTCGGCAAGAGGCTCTGCCGCTGCCGAGCGCCATGAGCTCTTGCGTCTCTGGGAAAGCACAGATCCCCAGTGCTGTTGTGCCTGTAGATAGAGCGCCAAGGCACCGTGAAGAGCAGCAAGAGCTTTCAGGGCTGGGCCCTTCCTTGTGGGAGAAGGAGCCGGACGTTTGCCTTTTCGGCAAGAGGCTCTGCCGCGGCCGAGCGCCATGAGCTCTTGCGTCTCTGGGAAAGCACAGATCCCCAGTGCTGTTGTGCCTGTAGATAGAGCGCCAAGGCACCGTGAAGAGCAGCAAGAGCTTTCAGGGCTGGGCCCTTCCTTGTGGGAGAAGGAGCCGGACGTTTGCCTTTTCGGCAAGAGGCTCTGCCGCGGCCGAGCGCCATGAGATCTTGCGTCTCTGGGAAAGCACAGATCCCCAGTGCTGTTGTGCCTGTAGATAGAGCGCCAAGGCACCGTGAAGAGCAGCAAGAGCTTTCAGGGCTGGGCCCTTCCTTGTGGGAGAAGGAGCCGGACGTTTGCCTTTTCGGCAAGAGGCTCTGCCGCTGCCGAGCGCCATGAGATATTGGGTCTCTGGGAAAGCACAGATCCCCAGTGCTGTTGTGCCTGTAGGTAGGGCGCCAAGGCACCGTGAAGAGCAGCAAGAGCTTTCAGGGCTGGGCCCTTCCTTGTGGGAGAAGGAGCCGGACGTTTGCCTTTTCGACAAGAGGCTCTGCCGCTGCCGAGCGCCATGAGGTCTTGCGTCTCTGGGAAAGCACAGATCCCCACTGCTGTTGTGCCTGTAGGTAGAGCGCCAAGGCACCGTGAACAGCAGCAAGAGCTTTGAGGGCTGGGCCCTTCCTTGTGGGAGAAGGAGCCGGACGTTTGCCTTTTCGGCAAGAGGCTCTGCCGCTGCCGAGCGCCATGAGATGTTGGGTCTCTGGGAAAGCACAGATCCCCAGTGCTGTTGTGCCTGTAGATAGGGCGCCAAGGCACAGTGAAGAGCAGCAAGAGCTTTCAGGGCTGGGCCCTTCCTTGTGGGAGAAGGAGCCGGACGTTTGCCTTTTCGGCAAGAGGCTCTGCCGCGGCCGAGCGCCATGAGCTCTTGCGTCTCTGGGAAAGCACAGATCCCCACTGCTGTTGTGCCTGTAGGTAGGGCGCAAAGGCACCGTGAAGAGCAGCAAGAGCTTTCAGGGCTGGGCCCTTCCTTGTGGGAGAAGGAGCCGGACGTTTGCCTTTTCGGCAAGAGGCTGTGCCGCGGCCTAGCGCCATGAGATCTTGCATCTCTGGGAAAGCACAGATCCCCAGTGCTGTTGTGCCTGTAGGTAGGGCGCCAAGGCACCGTGAAGAGCAGCAAGAGCTTTCAGGGGGGCCCTTCCTTGTGGGAGAAGGAGCCGGACGTTTGCCTTTTCGGCAAGAGGCTCTGCCGCGGGCCGAGCGCCATGAGATGTTGCGTCTCTGGGAAAGCACAGATCCCCAGTGCTGTTGTGCCTGTAAGTAGGGCGCCAAGGCACCGTGAAGAGCAGCAAGAGCTTTCAGGGCTGGGCCCTTCCTTGTGGGAGAAGGAGCCGGACGTTTGCCTTTTCGGCAAGAGGCTCTGCCGATGCCGAGCGCCATGAGATGTTGCGTCTCTGGGAAAGCACAGATCCCCAGTGCTGTTGTGCCTGTAGATAGGGTGCCAAGGCACCGTGAAGAGCAGCAAGATCTTTCAGGGCCTGGGCCCTTCCTTGTGGGAGAAGGAGCCGGACGTTTGCCTTTTCGGCAAGAGGCTCTGCCGCGGCCGAGCGCCATGAGATCTTGCGTCTCTGGGAAAGCACAGATCCCCAGTGCTGTTGTGCCTGTAGATAGAGCGCCAAGGCACCGTGAAGAGCAGTAAGAGCTTTCAGGGCTGGGCCCTTCCTTGTGGGAGAAGGAGCCGGACGTTTGCCTTTTCGGCAAGAGGCTCTGCCGCGGCCGAGCGCCATGAGATGTTGCGTCTCTGGGAAAGCACAGATCCCCAGTGCTGTTGTGCCTGTAAGTAGGGCGCCAAGGCACCGTGAAGAGCAGCAAGAGCTTTCAGGGCTGGGCCCTTCCTTGTGGGAGAAGGAGCCGGACGTTTGCCTTTTCGGCAAGAGGCTCTGCCGATGCCGAGCGCCATGAGATGTTGCGTCTCTGGGAAAGCACAGATCCCCAGTGCTGTTGTGCCTGTAGATAGGGTGCCAAGGCACCGTGAAGAGCAGCAAGATCTTTCAGGGCTGGGCCCTTCCTTGTGGGAGAAGGAGCCGGACGTTTGCCTTTTGGGCAAGAGGCTCTGCCGCGGCCGAGCGCCATGAGATCTTGCGGTCTCTGGGAAAGCACAGATCCCCAGTGCTGTTGTGCCTGTAGATAGAGCGCCAAGGCACCGTGAAGAGCAGCAAGAGCTTTCAGGGCTGGGCCCTTCCTTGTGGGAGAAGGAGCCGGACGTTTGCCTTTTCGGCAAGAGGCTCTGCCGCTGCCGAGCGCCATGAGATATTGGGTCTCTGGGAAAGCACAGATCCCCAGTGCTGTTGTGCCTGTAGGTAGGGCGCCAAGGCACCGTGAAGAGCAGCAAGAGCTTTCAGGGCTGGGCCCTTCCTTGTGGGAGAAGGAGCCGGACGTTTGCCTTTTCGACAAGAGGCTCTGCCGCTGCCGAGCGCCATGAGGTCTTGCGTCTCTGGGAAAGCACAGATCCCCACTGCTGTTGTGCCTGTAGGTAGAGCGCCAAGGCACCGTGAACAGCAGCAAGAGCTTTGAGGGCTGGGCCCTTCCCTTGTGGGAGAAGGAGCCGGACGTTTGCCTTTTCGGCAAGAGGCTCTGCCGCTGCCGAGCGCCATGAGATGTTGGGTCTCTGGGAAAGCACAGATCCCCAGTGCTGTTGTGCCTGTAGGTAGGGCGCCAAGGCACAGTGAAGAGCAGCAAGAGCTTTCAGGGCTGGGCCCTTCCTTGTGGGAGAAGGAGCCGGACGTTTGCCTTTTCGGCAAGAGGCTCTGCCGCGGCCGAGCGCCATGAGCTCTTGCGTCTCTGGGAAAGCACAGATCCCCACAGCTGTTGTGCCTGTAGGTAGGGCGCAAAGGCACCGTGAAGAGCAGCAAGAGCTTTCAGGGCTGGGCCCTTCCTTGTGGGAGAAGGAGCCGGACGTTTGCCTTTTCGGCAAGAGGCTGTGCCGCGGCCTAGCGCCATGAGATCTTGCATCTCTGGGAAAGCACAGATCCCCAGTGCTGTTGTGCCTGTAGGTAGGGCGCCAAGGCACCGTGAAGAGCAGCAAGAGCTTTCAGGGCTGGGCCCTTCCTTGTGGGAGAAGGAGCCGGACGTTTGCCTTTTCGGCAAGAGGCTCTGCCGCGGCCGAGCGCCATGAGATCTTGCGTCTCTGGGAAAGCACAGATCCCCAGTGCTGTTGTGCCTGTAGATAGAGCGCCAAGGCACCGTGAAGAGCAGCAAGAGCTTTCAGGGCTGGGCCCTTCCTTGTGGGAGAAGGAGCCGGACGTTTGCCTTTTCGGCAAGAGGCTCTGCCCGCGCCGAGCGCCATGAGATGTTGCGTCTCTGGGAAAGCACAGATCCCCAGTGCTGTTGTGCCTGTAAGTAGGGCGCCAAGGCACCGTGAAGAGCAGCAAGAGCTTTCAGGGCTGGGCCCTTCCTTGTGGGAGAAGGAGCCGGACGTTTGCCTTTTCGGCAAGAGGCTCTGCCGATGCCGAGCGCCATGAGATGTTGCGTCTCTGGGAAAGCACAGATCCCCCAGTGCTGTTGTGCCTGTAGATAGGGTGCCAAGGCACCGTGAAGAGCAGCAAGATCTTTCAGGGCTGGGCCCTTCCTTGTGGGAGAAGGAGCCGGACGTTTGCCTTTTGGGCAAGAGGCTCTGCCGCGGCCGAGCGCCATGAGATCTTGCGTCTCTGGGAAAGCACAGATCCCCAGTGCTGTTGTGCCTGTAGATAGAGCGCCAAGGCACCGTGAAGAGCAGCAAGAGCTTTCAGGGCTGGGCCTTCCTTGTGGGAGAAGGAGCCGGACGTTTGCCTTTTCGGCAAGAGGCTCTGCCGCTGCCGAGCGCCATGAGATCTTGCGTCTCTGGGAAAGCACAGATCCCCAGTGCTGTTGTGCCTGTAGGTAGGGCGCCAAGGCACCGTGAAGAGCAGCAAGAGCTTTCAGGGCTGGGCCCTTCCTGGTGGGAGAAGGAGCCGGACGTTTGCCTTTTCGGCAAGAGGCTCTGCCGCTGCCGAGCGCCATGAGATGTTGGGTCTCTGGGAAAGCACAGATCCCCAGTGCTGTTGTGCCTGTAGGTAGGGCGCCAAGGCACCGTGAAGAGCAGTAAGAGCTTTCAGGGCTGGGCCTTCCTTGTGGGAGAAGGAGCCGGACGTTTGCCTTTTCGGCAAGAGGCTTTGCCGCGGCCTAGCGCCATGAGCTCTTGCATCTCTGGGAAAGCACAGATCCCCAGTGCTGTTGTGCCTGTAGGTAGGGGCGCCAAGGCACCGTGAAGAGCAGCAAGAGCTTTCAGGGCTGGGCCCCTTCCTTGTGGGAGAAGGAGCCGGACGTTTGCCTTTTGGGCAAGAGGCTCTGCCGCGGCCGAGCGCCATGAGATCTTGCGTCTCTGGGAAAGCACAGATCCCCAGTGCTGTTGTGCCTGTAGATAGAGCGCCAAGGCACCGTGAAGAGCAGCAAGAGCTTTCAGGGCTGGGCCCTTCCTTGTGGGAGAAGGAGCCGGACGTTTGCCTTTTCGGCAAGAGGCTCTGCCGCTGCGAGCGCCATGAGCTCTTGCGTCTCTGGGAAAGCACAGATCCCCAGTGCTGTTGTGCCTGTAGGTAGGGTGCCAAGGCACCGTGAAGAGCAGCAAGAGCTTTCAGGGCTGGGCCCTTCCTTGTGGGAGAAGGAGCCGGACGTTTGCCTTTTCGGCAAGAGGCTCTGCCGCTGCCGAGCGCCATGAGCTCTTGCGTCTCTGGGAAAGCACAGATCCCCAGTGCTGTTGTGCCTGTAGATAGAGCGCCAAGGCACCGTGAAGAGCAGCAAGAGCTTTCAGGGCTGGGCCCTTCCTGGTGGGAGAAGGAGCCGGACGTTTGCCTTTTCGGCAAGAGGCTCTGCCGCTGCCGAGCGCCATGAGATGTTGTGTCTCTGGGAAAGCACAGATCCCCAGTGCTGTTGTGCCTGTAGGTAGGGCGCCAAGGCACCGTGAAGAGCAGCAAGAGCTTTCAGGGCTGGGCCCTTCCTTGTGGGAGAAGGAGCCGGACGTTTGCCTTTTCGGCAAGAGGCTCTGCCGCGGCCGAGGGCCATGAGCTCTTGCGTCTCTGGGAAAGCACAGATCCCCAGTGCTGTTGTGCCTGTAGATAGAGCGCCAAGGCACCGTGAAGAGCAGCAAGAGCTTTCAGGGCTGGGCCCTTCCTGGTGGGAGAAGGAGCCGGACGTTTGCCTTTTCGGCAAGAGGCTCTGCCGCTGCCGAGCACCATGAGCTCTTGCGTCTCTGGGAAAGCACAGATCCCCAGTGCTGTTGTGCCTGTAGGTAGGGCGCCAAGGCACCGTGAAGAGCAGCAAGAGCTTTGAGGGCTGGGCCCTCCTTGTGGGAGAAGGAGCCGGACGTTTGCCTTTTCGGCAAGAGGCTCTGCCGCGGCTGAGCACCAATAGGTCTTGCGTCTCTGGGAAAGCACAGATCCCCAGTGCTGTTGTGCCTGTAGATAGGGCGCCAAGGCACCGTGAAGAGCAGCAAGAGCTTTCAGGGCTGGGCCCTTCCTTGTGGGAGAAGGAGCCGGACGTTTGCCTTTTCGGCAAGAGGCTCTGCCGCGGCTGAGCACCAATAGGTCTTGCGTCTCTGGGAAAGCACAGATCCCCACTGCTGTTGTGCCTGTAGGTAGGGCGCCAAGGCACAGTGAAGAGCAGCAAGAGCTTTCAGGGCTGGGCCCTTCCTTGTGGGAGAAGGAGCCGGACGTTTGCCTTTTCGGCAAGAGGCTTTGCCGCGGCCGAGCGCCATGAGCTCTTGCATCTCTGGGAAAGCACAGATCCCCAGTGCTGTTGTGCCTGTAGATAGAGCGCCAAGGCACCGTGAAGAGCAGTAAGAGCTTTCAGGGCTGGGCCCTTCCTTGTGGGAGAAGGAGCCGGACGTTTGCCTTTTCGGCAAGAGGCTCTGCCGCGGGCCGAGCGCCATGAGATCTTGCGTCTCTGGGAAAGCACAGATCCCCAGTGCTGTTGTGCCTGTAGATAGAGCGCCAAGGCACCGTGAAGAGCAGCAAGAGCTTTCAGGGCTGGGCCCTTCCTTGTGGGAGAAGGAGCCGGACGTTTGCCTTTTCGGCAAGAGGCTCTGCCGATGCCGAGCGCCATGAGATGTTGCGTCTCTGGGAAAGCACAGATCCCCAGTGCTGTTGTGCCTGTAGATAGGGTGCCAAGGCACCGTGAAGAGCAGCAAGATCTTTCAGGGCTGGGCCCTTCCTTGTGGGAGAAGGAGCCGGACGTTTGCCTTTTGGGCAAGAGGCTCTGCCGCGGCCGAGCGCCATGAGATCTTGCGTCTCTGGGAAAGCACAGATCCCCAGTGCTGTTGTGCCTGTAGATAGAGCGCCAAGGCACCGTGAAGAGCAGCAAGAGCTTTCAGGGCTGGGCCCTTCCTTGTGGGAGAAGGAGCCGGACGTTTGCCTTTTCGGCAAGAGGCTCTGCCGCTGCCGAGCGCCATGAGATATTGGGTCTCTGGGAAAGCACAGATCCCCAGTGCTGTTGTGCCTGTAGGTAGGGCGCCAAGGCACCGTGAAGAGCAGCAAGAGCTTTCAGGGCTGGGCCCTTCCTTGTGGAGAAGGAGCCGGACGTTTGCCTTTTCGACAAGAGGCTCTGCCGCTGCCGAGCGCCATGAGGTCTTGCGTCTCTGGGAAAGCACAGATCCCCACTGCTGTTGTGCCTGTTGATAGAGCGCCAAGGCACCGTGAACAGCAGCAAGAGCTTTCAGGGCTGGGCCCTTCCTGGTGGGAGAAGGAGCCGGACGTTTGCCTTTTCGGCAAGAGGCTCTGCCGCTGCCGAGCACCATGAGCTCTTGCGTCTCTGGGGAAGCACAGATCCCCAGTGCTGTTGTGCCTGTAGGTAGGGCACCAAGGCACCGTGAAGAGCAGCAAGAGCTTTGAGGGCTGGGCCCTTCCTTGTGGGAGAAGGAGCCGGACGTTTGCCTTTTCGGCAAGAGGCTTTGCCGCGGCCTAGCGCCATGAGATCTTGCATCTCTGGGAAAGCACAGATCCCCAGTGCTGTTGTGCCTGTAGGTAGGGCGCCAAGGCACCGTGAAGAGCAGCAAGAGCTTTCAGGGCTGGGCCCTTCCTTGTGGGAGAAGGAGCCGGACGTTTGCCTTTTCGACAAGAGGCTCTGCCGCTGCCGAGCGCCATGAGGTCTTGCGTCTCTGGGAAAGCACAGATCCCCACTGCTGTTGTGCCTGTAGGTAGAGCGCCAAGGCACCGTGAAGAGCAGCAAGAGCTTTCAGGGCTGGGCCCTTCCTTGTGGGAGAAGGAGCCGGACGTTTGCCTTTTCGGCAAGAGGCTCTGCCGCGGCCGAGCGCCATGAGCTCTTGCGTCTCTGGGAAAGCACAGATCCCCACTGCTGTTGTGCCTGTAGGTAGGGCGCCAAGGCACCGTGAAGAGCAGCAAGAGCTTTCAGGGCTGGGCCTTTCCTGGTGGGAGAAGGAGCCGGACGTTTGCCTTTTCGGCAAGAGGCTCTGCCGCTGCCGAGCGCCATGAGATGTTGGGTCTCTGGGAAAGCACAGATCCCCAGTGCTGTTGTGCCTGTAGGTAGGGCGCCAAGGCACCGTGAAGAGCAGCAAGAGCTTTCAGGGCTGGGCCCTTCCTTGTGGGAGAAGGAGCCGGACGTTTGCCTTTTCGGCAAGAGGCTTTGCCGCGGCCTAGCGCCATGAAATCTTGCATCTCTGGGAAAGCACAGATCCCCAGTGCTGTTGTGCCTGTTGATAGGGCGCCAAGGCACCGTGAAGAGCAGCAAGATCTTTCAGGGCTGGGCCCTTCCTTGTGGGAGAAGGAGCCGGACGTTTGCCTTTTCGGCAAGAGGCTCTGCCGCGGCCGAGCGCCATGAGATCTTGCGTCTCTGGGAAAGCACAGATCCCCAGTGCTGTTGTGCCTGTAGATAGAGCGCCAAGGCACCGTGAAGAGCAGCAAGAGCTTTCAGGGCTGGGCCCTTCCTTGTGGGAGAAGGAGCCGGACGTTTGCCTTTTCGGCAAGAGGCTCTGCCGCTGCCGAGCGCCATGAGATCTTGCGTCTCTGGGAAAGCACAGATCCCCAGTGCTGTTGTGCCTGTAGGTAGGGCGCCAAGGCACCGTGAAGAGCAGCAAGAGCTTTCAGGGCTGGGCCCTTCCTTGTGGGAGAAGGAGCCGGACGTTTGCCTTTTCGGCAAGAGGCTCTGCCGCTGCCGAGCGCCATGAGATGTTGGGTCTCTGGGAAAGCACAGATCCCCAGTGCTGTTGTGCCTGTAGGTAGGGCGCCAAGGCACCGTGAAGAGCAGCAAGAGCTTTCAGGGCTGGGCCCTTCCTTGTGGGAGAAGGAGCCGGACGTTTGCCTTTTCGGCAAGAGGCTCTGCCGTGGCCGAGCGCCATGAGCTCTTGCGTCTCTGGGAAAGCACAGATCCCCACTGCTGTTGTGCCTGTAGGTAGGGCGCCAAGGCACCGTGAAGAGCAGCAAGAGCTTTCAGGGCTGGGCCCTTCCTTGTGGGAGAAGGAGCCGGACGTTTGCCTTTTCGGCAAGAGGCTCTGCCGCTGCCGAGCACCATGAGCTCTTGCGTCTCTGGGAAAGCACAGATCCCCAGTGCTGTTGTGCCTGTAGGTAGGGCGCCAAGGCACCGTGAAGAGCAGCAAGACCTTTCAGGGCTGGGCCCTTCCTTGTGGGAGAAGGAGCCGGACGTTTGCTTTTTCGGCAAGAGGCTCTGCCGCGGCCGAGCGCCATGAGATCTTGCGTCTCTGGGAAAGCACAGATCCCCACTGCTGTTGTGCCTGTAGATAGAGCGCCAAGGCACCGTGAAGAGCAGCAAGAGCTTTCAGGGCTGGGCCCTTCCTTGTGGGAGAAGGAGCCGGACGTTTGCCTTTTCGGCAAGAGGCTCTGCCGCTGCCGAGCGCCATGAGCTCTTGCGTCTCTGGGAAAGCACAGATCCCCACTGCTGTTGTGCCTGTAGGTAGGGCGCCAAGGCACAGTGAAGAGCAGCAAGAGCTTTCAGGGCTGGGCCCTTCCTTGTGGGAGAAGGAGCCGGACGTTTGCCTTTTCGGCAAGAGGCTTTGCCGCGGCCTAGCGCCATGAGCTCTTGCATCTCTGGGAAAGCACAGATCCCCAGTGCTGTTGTGCCTGTAGGTAGGGTGCCAAGGCACCGTGAAGAGCAGCAAGAGCTTTCAGGGCTGGGCCCTTCCTTGTGGGAGAAGGAGCCGGACGTTTGCCTTTTCGGCAAGAGGCTCTGCCGCGGCCGAGCGCCATGAGATCTTGCGTCTCTGGGAAAGCACAGATCCCCAGTGCTGTTGTGCCTGTAGATAGAGCGCCAAGGCACCGTGAAGAGCAGCAAGAGCTTTCAGGGCTGGGCCCTTCCTTGTGGGAGAAGGAGCCGGACGTTTGCCTTTTCGGCAAGAGGCTCTGCCGCGGCCGAGCGCCATGAGATGTTGCGTCTCTGGGAAAGCACAGATCCCCACTGCTGTTGTGCCTGTAAGTAGGGCGCCAAGGCACCGTGAAGAGCAGCAAGAGCTTTCAGGGCTGGGCCCTTCCTTGTGGGAGAAGGAGCCGGACGTTTGCCTTTTCGGCAAGAGGCTCTGCCGCTGCCGAGCGCCATGAGATGTTGCGTCTCTGGGAAAGCACAGATCCCCAGTGCTGTTGTGCCTGTAGATAGGGTGCCAAGGCACCGTGAAGAGCAGCAAGAGCTTTCAGGGCTGGGCCCTTCCTTGTGGGAGAAGGAGCCGGACGTTTGCCTTTTCGGCAAGAGGCTCTGCCGCGGCCGAGCGCCATGAGATCTTGCGTCTCTGGGAAAGCACAGATCTCCAGTGCTGTTGTGCCTGTAGATAGGGTGCCAAGGCACCGTGAAGAGCAGCAAGAGCTTTCAGGGCTGGGCCCTTCCTTGTGGGAGAAGGAGCCGGACGTTTGCCTTTTCGGCAAGAGGCTTGCCGCGGCCGAGCGCCATGAGATGTTGCGTCTCTGGGAAAGCACAGATCCCCAGTGCTGTTGTGCCTGTAGGTAGGGCGCCAAGGCACAGTGAAGAGCAGCAAGAGCTTTCAGGGCTGGGACCTTCCTTGTGGGAGAAGGAGCCGGACGTTTGCCTTTTCGGCAAGAGGCTTTGCCGCGGCCTAGCGCCATGAGCTCTTGCATCTCTGGGAAAGCACAGATCCCCAGTGCTGTTGTGCCTGTAGGTAGGGTGCCAAGGCACCGTGAAGAGCAGCAAGAGCTTTCAGGGCTGGGCCCTTCCTTGTGGGAGAAGGAGCCGGACGTTTGCCTTTTCGGCAAGAGGCTCTGCCGCGGCCGAGCGCCATGAGATCTTGCGTCTCTGGGAAAGCACAGATCCCCAGTGCTGTTGTGCCTGTAGATAGAGCGCCAAGGCACCGTGAAGAGCAGCGAGAGCTTTCAGGGCTGGGCCCTTCCTTGTGGGAGAAGGAGCCGGACGTTTGCCTTTTCGGCAAGAGGCTCTGCCGCGGCCGAGCGCCATGAGATGTTGCGTCTCTGGGAAAGCACAGATCCCCAGTGCTGTTGTGCCTGTAGATAGGGCGCCAAGGCACCGTGAAGAGCAGCAAGAGCTTTCAGGGCTGGGCCCTTCCTTGTGGGAGAAGGAGCCGGACGTTTGCCTTTTCGGCAAGAGGCTCTGCCGCTGCCGAGCGCCATGAGATGTTGCGTCTCTGGGAAAGCACAGATCCCCAGTGCTGTTGTGCCTGTAGATAGGGTGCCAAGGCACCGTGAAGAGCAGCAAGAGCTTTCAGGGCTGGGCCCTTCCTTGTGGGAGAAGGAGCCGGACGTTTGCCTTTTCGGCAAGAGGCTCTGCCGCGGCCGAGCGCCATGAGATCTTGCGTCTCTGGGAAAGCACAGATCTCCAGTGCTGTTGTGCCTGTAGATAGAGCGCCAAGGCACCGTGAAGAGCAGCAAGAGCTTTCAGGGCTGGGCCCTTCCTTGTGGGAGAAGGAGCCGGACGTTTGCCTTTTCGGCAAGAGGCTTGCCGCGGCCGAGCGCCATGAGATGTTGCGTCTCTGGGAAAGCACAGATCCCCAGTGCTGTTGTGCCTGTAGGTAGGGTGCCAAGGCACCGTGAAGAGCAGCAAGAGCTTTCAGGGCTGGGCCCTTCCTTGTGGGAGAAGGAGCCGGACGTTTGCCTTTTGGGCAAGAGGCTCTGCCGCGGCCGAGCGCCATGAGATCTTGCGTCTCTGGGAAAGCACAGATCCCCAGTGCTGTTGTGCCTGTAGATAGGGCGCCAAGGCACCGTGAAGAGCAGCAAGAGCTTTCAGGGTTGGGCCCTTCCTTGTGGGAGAAGGAGCCGGACGTTTGCCTTTTCGGCAAGAGGCTCTGCCGCGGCCGAGCACCAATAGATCTTGCTTCTCTGGAAAGCACAGATGCGAAGTGCTGTTGTGCCTGTACGTAGGGCGCCAAGGCACCGTGAACAGCAGCAAGAGCTTTCAGGGCTGGGCCCTTCCTTGTGGGAGAAGGAGCCAGACGTTTGCCTTTTCGGCAAGAGGCTCTGCCGCGGCCGAGCGCCATGAGATCTTGCGTCTCTGGGAAAGCACAGATCCCCACTGCTGTTGTGCCTGTAGGTAGGGCGCCAAGGCACAGTGAAGAGCAGCAAGAGCTTTCAGGGCTGGGCCCTTCCTTGTGGGAGAAGGAGCCGGACGTTTGCCTTTTCGGCAAGAGGCTCTGCCGCGGCCTAGCGCCATGAGATCTTGCATCTCTGGGAAAGCACAGATCCCCAGTGCTGTTGTGCCTGTAGGTAGGGCGCCAAGGCACAGTGAAGAGCAGCAAGAGCTTTCAGGGCTGGGCCCTTCCTTGTGGGAGAAGGAGCCGGACGTTTGCCTTTTCGGCAAGAGGCTCTGCCGCGGCCGAGCGCCATGAGATGTTGCGTCTCTGGGAAAGCACAGATCCCCACTGCTGTTGTGCCTGTAGGTAGGGCGCAAAGGCACCGTGAAGAGCAGCAAGAGCTTTCAGGGCTGGGCCCTTCCTTGTGGGAGAAGGAGCCGGACTTTTGCCTTTTCGGCAAGAGGCTTTGCCGCGGCCTAGCGCCATGAGATCTTGCGTCTCTGGGAAAGCACAGATCCCCAGTGCTGTTGTGCCTGTAGATAGGGCGCCAAGGCACCGTGAAGAGCAGCAAGAGCTTTCAGGGCTGGGCCCTTCCTTGTGGGAGAAGGAGCCGGACGTTTGCCTTTTCGGCAAGAGGCCCTGCCGCGGCCGAGCGCCATGAGATGTTGGGTCTCTGGGAAAGCACAGATCCCCAGTGCTGTTGTGCCTCTAGGTAGGGCGCCAAGGCACCGTGAAGAGCAGCAAGAGCTTTCAGGGCTGGGCCCTTCCTTGTGGGAGAAGGAGCCGGACGTTTGCCTTTTCGGCAAGAGGCTTGCCGCGGCCGAGCGCCATGAGATGTTGCGTCTCTGGGAAAGCACAGATCCCCAGTGCTGTTGTGCCTGTAGGTAGGGCGTCAAGGCACCGTGAAGAGCAGCAAGAGCTTTCAGGGCTGGGCCCTTCCTTGTGGGAGAAGGAGCCGGACGTTTGCCTTTTGGGCAAGAGGCTCTGCCGCGGCCGAGCGCCATGAGATCTTGCGTCTCTGGGAAAGCACAGATCCCCAGTGCTGTTGTGCCTGTAGATAGGGCGCCAAGGCACCGTGAAGAGCAGCAAGAGCTTTCAGGGTTGGGCCCTTCCTTGTGGGAGAAGGAGCCGGACGTTTGCCTTTTCGGCAAGAGGCTCTGCCGCGGCCGAGCACCAATAGATCTTGCTTCTCTGGAAAGCACAGATGCGAAGTGCTGTTGTGCCTGTACGTAGGGCGCCAAGGCACCGTGAACAGCAGCAAGAGCTTTCAGGGCTGGGCCCTTCCTTGTGGGAGAAGGAGCCAGACGTTTGCCTTTTCGGCAAGAGGCTCTGCCGCGGCCGAGCACCAATAGATCTTGCGTCTCTGGGAAAGCACAGATCCCCACTGCTGTTGTGCCTGTAGGTAGGGCGCCAAGGCACAGTGAAGAGCAGCAAGAGCTTTCAGGGCTGGGCCCTTCCTTGTGGGAGAAGGAGCCGGACGTTTGCCTTTTCGGCAAGAGGCTCTGCCGCGGCCTAGCGCCATGAGATCTTGCATCTCTGGGAAAGCACAGATCCCCAGTGCTGTTGTGCCTGTAGGTAGGGCGCCAAGGCACAGTGAAGAGCAGCAAGAGCTTTCAGGGCTGGGCCCTTCCTTGTGGGAGAAGGAGCCGGACGTTTGCCTTTTCGGCAAGAGGCTCTGCCGCGGCCGAGCGCCATGAGATGTTGCGTCTCTGGGAAAGCACAGATCCCCACTGCTGTTGTGCCTGTAGGTAGGGCGCAAAGGCACCGTGAAGAGCAGCAAGAGCTTTCAGGGCTGGGCCCTTCCTTGTGGGAGAAGGAGCCGGACTTTTGCCTTTTCGGCAAGAGGCTTTGCCGCGGCCTAGCGCCATGAGATCTTGCATCTCTGGGAAAGCACAGATCCCCAGTGCTGTTGTGCCTGTAGATAGGGCGCCAAGGCACCGTGAAGAGCAGCAAGAGCTTTCAGGGCTGGGCCCTTCCTTGTGGGAGAAGGAGCCGGACGTTTGCCTTTTCGGCAAGAGGCCCTGCCGCGGCCGAGCGCCATGAGATGTTGGGTCTCTGGGAAAGCACAGATCCCCAGTGCTGTTGTGCCTCTAGGTAGGGCGCCAAGGCACCGTGAAGAGCAGCAAGAGCTTTCAGGGCTGGGCCCTTCCTGGTGGGAGAAGGAGCCGGACGTTTGCCTTTTCGGCAAGAGGCTCTGCCGCTGCCGAGCGCCATGAGATGTTGGGTCTCTGGGAAAGCACAGATCCCCACTGCTGTTGTGCCTGTAGGTAGGGCGCCAAGGGTAGGGGAAGAGCAGCAAGAGCTTTCAGGGCTGGGCCCTTCCTTGTGGGAGAAGGAGCCGGACGTTTGCCTTTTCGGCAAGAGGCTCTGCCGCTGCCGAGCGTCGTGAGCTCTTGCGTCTCTGGGAAAGCACAGATCCCCACTGCTGTTGTGCCTGTAGGTAGGGCGCCAAGGCACAGTGAAGAGCAGCAAGAGCTTTCAGGGCTGGGCCCTTCCTTGTGGGAGAAGGAGCCGGACGTTTGCCTTTTCGGCAAGAGGCTCTGCCGCGGCCTAGCGCCATGAGATCTTGCGTCTCTGGGAAAGCACAGATCCCCAGTGCTGTTGTGCCTGTAGGTAGGGCGCCAAGGCACAGTGAAGAGCAGCAAGAGCTTTCAGGGCTGGGCCCTTCCTTGTGGGAGAAGGAGCCGGACGTTTGCCTTTTCGGCAAGAGGCTCTGCCGCGGCCGAGCGCCATGAGATGTTGCGTCTCTGGGAAAGCACAGATCCCCACTGCTGTTGGGCCTGTAGATAGGGTGCCAAGGCACCGTGAAGAGCAGCAAGAGCTTTCAGGGCTGGGCCCTTCCTTGTGGGAGAAGGAGCCGGACGTTTGCCTTTTCGGCAAGAGGCTCTGCCGCGGCCGAGCACCAATAGATCTTGCTTCTCTGGAAAGCACAGATGCGAAGTGCTGTTGTGCCTGTACGTAGGGCGCCAAGGCACCGTGAAGAGCAGCAAGAGCTTTCAGGGCTGGGCCCTTCCTTGTGGGAGAAGGAGCCAGACGTTTGCCTTTTCGGCAAGAGGCTCTGCCGCGGCCGAGCGCCATGAGATCTTGCGTCTCTGGGAAAGCACAGATCCCCAGTGCTGTTGTGCCTGTAGGTAGGGTGCCAAGGCACAGTGAAGAGCAGCAAGATCTTTCAGGGCTGGGCCCTTCCTTGTGGGAGAAGGAGCCGGACGTTTGCCTTTTCGGCAAGAGGCTCTGCCGCGGCCTAGCGCCATGAGATCTTGCATCTCTGGGAAAGCACAGATCCCCAGTGCTGTTGTGCCTGTAGATAGGGTGCCAAGGCACCGTGAAGAGCAGCAAGAGCTTTCAGGGCTGGGCCCTTCCTTGTGGGAGAAGGAGCCGGACGTTTGCCTTTTCGGCAAGAGGCTTGCCGCGGCCGAGCGCCATGAGATGTTGCGTCTCTGGGAAAGCACAGATCCCCAGTGCTGTTGTGCCTGTAGGTAGGGCGTCAAGGCACCGTGAAGAGCAGCAAGAGCTTTCAGGGCTGGGCCCTTCCTTGTGGGAGAAGGAGCCGGACGTTTGCCTTTTGGGCAAGAGGCTCTGCCGCGGCCGAGCGCCATGAGATCTTGCGTCTCTGGGAAAGCACAGATCCCCAGTGCTGTTGTGCCTGTAGATAGGGCGCCAAGGCACCGTGAAGAGCAGCAAGAGCTTTCAGGGCTGGGCCCTTCCTTGTGGGAGAAGGAGCCGGACGTTTGCCTTTTCGGCAAGAGGCTCTGACGCGGCCGAGCACCAATAGATCTTGCTTCTCTGGAAAGCACAGATGCGAAGTGCTGTTGTGCCTGTACGTAGGGCGCCAAGGCACCGTGAACAGCAGCAAGAGCTTTCAGGGCTGGGCCCTTCCTTGTGGGAGAAGGAGCCAGACGTTTGCCTTTTCGGCAAGAGGCTCTGCCGCGGCCGAGCGCCATGAGATCTTGCGTCTCTGGGAAAGCACAGATCCCCACTGCTGTTGTGCCTGTAGGTAGGGCGCCAAGGCACAGTGAAGAGCAGCAAGAGCTTTCAGGGCTGGGCCCTTCCTTGTGGGAGAAGGAGCCGGACGTTTGCCTTTTCGGCAAGAGGCTCTGCCGCGGCCTAGCGCCATGAGATCTTGCATCTCTGGGAAAGCACAGATCCCCAGTGCTGTTGTGCCTGTAGGTAGGGCGCCAAGGCACAGTGAAGAGCAGCAAGAGCTTTCAGGGCTGGGCCCTTCCTTGTGGGAGAAGGAGCCGGACGTTTGCCTTTTCGGCAAGAGGCTCTGCCGCGGCCGAGCGCCATGAGATGTTGGGTCTCTGGGAAAGCACAGATCCCCACTGCTGTTGTGCCTGTAGGTAGGGCGCAAAGGCACCGTGAAGAGCAGCAAGAGCTTTCAGGGCTGGGCCCTTCCTTGTGGGAGAAGGAGCCGGACTTTTGCCTTTTCGGCAAGAGGCTTTGCCGCGGCCTAGCGCCATGAGATCTTGCGTCTCTGGGAAAGCACAGATCCCCAGTGCTGTTGTGCCTGTAGATAGGGCGCCAAGGCACCGTGAAGAGCAGCAAGAGCTTTCAGGGCTGGGCCCTTCCTTGTGGGAGAAGGAGCCGGACGTTTGCCTTTTCGGCAAGAGGCCCTGCCGCGGCCGAGCGCCATGAGATGTTGGGTCTCTGGGAAAGCACAGATCCCCAGTGCTGTTGTGCCTCTAGGTAGGGCGCCAAGGCACCGTGAAGAGCAGCAAGAGCTTTCAGGGCTGGGCCCTTCCTGGTGGGAGAAGGAGCCGGACGTTTGCCTTTTCGGCAAGAGGCTCTGCCGCTGCCGAGCGCCATGAGATGTTGGGTCTCTGGGAAAGCACAGATCCCCACTGCTGTTGTGCCTGTAGGTAGGGCGCCAAGGGTAGGGGAAGAGCAGCAAGAGCTTTCAGGGCTGGGCCCTTCCTTGTGGGAGAAGGAGCCGGACGTTTGCCTTTTCGGCAAGAGGCTCTGCCGCTGCCGAGCGTCGTGAGCTCTTGCGTCTCTGGGAAAGCACAGATCCCCACTGCTGTTGTGCCTGTAGGTAGGGCGCCAAGGCACAGTTGAAGAGCAGCAAGAGCTTTCAGGGCTGGGCCCTTCCTTGTGGGAGAAGGAGCCGGACGTTTGCCTTTTCGGCAAGAGGCTCTGCCGCGGCCTAGCGCCATGAGATCTTGCGTCTCTGGGAAAGCACAGATCCCCAGTGCTGTTGTGCCTGTAGGTAGGGCGCCAAGGCACAGTGAAGAGCAGCAAGAGCTTTCAGGGCTGGGCCCTTCCTTGTGGGAGAAGGAGCCGGACGTTTGCCTTTTCGGCAAGAGGCTCTGCCGCGGCCGAGCGCCATGAGATGTTGCGTCTCTGGGAAAGCACAGATCCCCACTGCTGTTGGGCCTGTAGATAGGGTGCCAAGGCACCGTGAAGAGCAGCAAGAGCTTTCAGGGCTGGGCCCTTCCTTGTGGGAGAAGGAGCCGGACGTTTGCCTTTTCGGCAAGAGGCTCTGCCGCGGCCGAGCACCAATAGATCTTGCTTCTCTGGAAAGCACAGATGCGAAGTGCTGTTGTGCCTGTACGTAGGGCGCCAAGGCACCGTGAAGAGCAGCAAGAGCTTTCAGGGCTGGGCCCTTCCTTGTGGGAGAAGGAGCCAGACGTTTGCCTTTTCGGCAAGAGGCTCTGCCGCGGCCGAGCGCCATGAGATCTTGCGTCTCTGGGAAAGCACAGATCCCCAGTGCTGTTGTGCCTGTAGGTAGGGTGCCAAGGCACAGTGAAGAGCAGCAAGATCTTTCAGGGCTGGGCCCTTCCTTGTGGGAGAAGGAGCCGGACGTTTGCCTTTTCGGCAAGAGGCTCTGCCGCGGCCTAGCGCCATGAGATCTTGCATCTCTGGGAAAGCACAGATCCCCAGTGCTGTTGTGCCTGTAGGTAGGGCGCCAAGGCACCGTGAAGAGCAGCAAGAGCTTTCAGGGCTGGGCCCTTCCTTGTGGGAGAAGGAGCCGGACGTTTGCCTTTTCGGCAAGAGGCTCTGCCGCGGCCGAGCGCCATGAGATGTTGGGTCTCTGGGAAAGCACAGATCCCCACTGCTGTTGTGCCTGTAGGTAGGGCGCAAAGGCACCGTGAAGAGCAGCAAGAGCTTTCAGGGCTGGGCCCTTCCTTGTGGGAGAAGGAGCCGGACTTTTGCCTTTTCGGCAAGAGGCTCTGCCGCGGCCGAGCACCAATAGATCTTGCTTCTCTGGAAAGCACAGATGCGAAGTGCTGTTGTGCCTGTACGTAGGGCGCCAAGGCACCGTGAAGAGCAGCAAGAGCTTTCAGGGCTGGGCCCTTCCTTGTGGGAGAAGGAGCCAGACGTTTGCCTTTTCGGCAAGAGGCTCTGCCGCGGCCGAGCGCCATGAGATCTTGCGTCTCTGGGAAAGCACAGATCCCCAGTGCTGTTGTGCCTGTAGGTAGGGTGCCAAGGCACAGTGAAGAGCAGCAAGATCTTTCAGGGCTGGGCCCTTCCTTGTGGGAGAAGGAGCCGGACGTTTGCCTTTTCGGCAAGAGGCTCTGCCGCGGCCTAGCGCCATGAGATCTTGCATCTCTGGGAAAGCACAGATCCCCAGTGCTGTTGTGCCTGTAGATAGGGTGCCAAGGCACCGTGAAGAGCAGCAAGAGCTTTCAGGGCTGGGCCCTTCCTTGTGGGAGAAGGAGCCGGACGTTTGCCTTTTCGGCAAGAGGCTTGCCGCGGCCGAGCGCCATGAGATGTTGCGTCTCTGGGAAAGCACAGATCCCCAGTGCTGTTGTGCCTGTAGGTAGGGCGTCAAGGCACCGTGAAGAGCAGCAAGAGCTTTCAGGGCTGGGCCCTTCCTTGTGGGAGAAGGAGCCGGACGTTTGCCTTTTGGGCAAGAGGCTCTGCCGCGGCCGAGCGCCATGAGATCTTGCGTCTCTGGGAAAGCACAGATCCCCAGTGCTGTTGTGCCTGTAGATAGGGCGCCAAGGCACCGTGAAGAGCAGCAAGAGCTTTCAGGGCTGGGCCCTTCCTTGTGGGAGAAGGAGCCGGACGTTTGCCTTTTCGGCAAGAGGCTCTGACGCGGCCGAGCACCAATAGATCTTGCTTCTCTGGAAAGCACAGATGCGAAGTGCTGTTGTGCCTGTACGTAGGGCGCCAAGGCACCGTGAACAGCAGCAAGAGCTTTCAGGGCTGGGCCCTTCCTTGTGGGAGAAGGAGCCAGACGTTTGCCTTTTCGGCAAGAGGCTCTGCCGCGGCCGAGCGCCATGAGATCTTGCGTCTCTGGGAAAGCACAGATCCCCACTGCTGTTGTGCCTGTAGGTAGGGCGCCAAGGCACAGTGAAGAGCAGCAAGAGCTTTCAGGGCTGGGCCCTTCCTTGTGGGAGAAGGAGCCGGACGTTTGCCTTTTCGGCAAGAGGCTCTGCCGCGGCCTAGCGCCATGAGATCTTGCATCTCTGGGAAAGCACAGATCCCCAGTGCTGTTGTGCCTGTAGGTAGGGCGCCAAGGCACAGTGAAGAGCAGCAAGAGCTTTCAGGGCTGGGCCCTTCCTTGTGGGAGAAGGAGCCGGACGTTTGCCTTTTCGGCAAGAGGCTCTGCCGCGGCCGAGCGCCATGAGATGTTGGGTCTCTGGGAAAGCACAGATCCCCACTGCTGTTGTGCCTGTAGGTAGGGCGCAAAGGCACCGTGAAGAGCAGCAAGAGCTTTCAGGGCTGGGCCCTTCCTTGTGGGAGAAGGAGCCGGACTTTTGCCTTTTCGGCAAGAGGCTTTGCCGCGGCCTAGCGCCATGAGATCTTGCGTCTCTGGGAAAGCACAGATCCCCAGTGCTGTTGTGCCTGTAGATAGGGCGCCAAGGCACCGTGAAGAGCAGCAAGAGCTTTCAGGGCTGGGCCCTTCCTTGTGGGAGAAGGAGCCGGACGTTTGCCTTTTCGGCAAGAGGCCCTGCCGCGGCCGAGCGCCATGAGATGTTGGGTCTCTGGGAAAGCACAGATCCCCAGTGCTGTTGTGCCTCTAGGTAGGGCGCCAAGGCACCGTGAAGAGCAGCAAGAGCTTTCAGGGCTGGGCCCTTCCTGGTGGGAGAAGGAGCCGGACGTTTGCCTTTTCGGCAAGAGGCTCTGCCGCTGCCGAGCGCCATGAGATGTTGGGTCTCTGGGAAAGCACAGATCCCCACTGCTGTTGTGCCTGTAGGTAGGGCGCCAAGGGTAGGGGAAGAGCAGCAAGAGCTTTCAGGGCTGGGCCCTTCCTTGTGGGAGAAGGAGCCGGACGTTTGCCTTTTCGGCAAGAGGCTCTGCCGCTGCCGAGCGTCGTGAGCTCTTGCGTCTCTGGGAAAGCACAGATCCCCACTGCTGTTGTGCCTGTAGGTAGGGCGCCAAGGCACAGTTGAAGAGCAGCAAGAGCTTTCAGGGCTGGGCCCTTCCTTGTGGGAGAAGGAGCCGGACGTTTGCCTTTTCGGCAAGAGGCTCTGCCGCGGCCTAGCGCCATGAGATCTTGCGTCTCTGGGAAAGCACAGATCCCCAGTGCTGTTGTGCCTGTAGGTAGGGCGCCAAGGCACAGTGAAGAGCAGCAAGAGCTTTCAGGGCTGGGCCCTTCCTTGTGGGAGAAGGAGCCGGACGTTTGCCTTTTCGGCAAGAGGCTCTGCCGCGGCCGAGCGCCATGAGATGTTGCGTCTCTGGGAAAGCACAGATCCCCACTGCTGTTGGGCCTGTAGATAGGGTGCCAAGGCACCGTGAAGAGCAGCAAGAGCTTTCAGGGCTGGGCCCTTCCTTGTGGGAGAAGGAGCCGGACGTTTGCCTTTTCGGCAAGAGGCTCTGCCGCGGCCGAGCACCAATAGATCTTGCTTCTCTGGAAAGCACAGATGCGAAGTGCTGTTGTGCCTGTACGTAGGGCGCCAAGGCACCGTGAAGAGCAGCAAGAGCTTTCAGGGCTGGGCCCTTCCTTGTGGGAGAAGGAGCCAGACGTTTGCCTTTTCGGCAAGAGGCTCTGCCGCGGCCGAGCGCCATGAGATCTTGCGTCTCTGGGAAAGCACAGATCCCCAGTGCTGTTGTGCCTGTAGGTAGGGTGCCAAGGCACAGTGAAGAGCAGCAAGATCTTTCAGGGCTGGGCCCTTCCTTGTGGGAGAAGGAGCCGGACGTTTGCCTTTTCGGCAAGAGGCTCTGCCGCGGCCTAGCGCCATGAGATCTTGCATCTCTGGGAAAGCACAGATCCCCAGTGCTGTTGTGCCTGTAGGTAGGGCGCCAAGGCACCGTGAAGAGCAGCAAGAGCTTTCAGGGCTGGGCCCTTCCTTGTGGGAGAAGGAGCCGGACGTTTGCCTTTTCGGCAAGAGGCTCTGCCGCGGCCGAGCGCCATGAGATGTTGGGTCTCTGGGAAAGCACAGATCCCCACTGCTGTTGTGCCTGTAGGTAGGGCGCAAAGGCACCGTGAAGAGCAGCAAGAGCTTTCAGGGCTGGGCCCTTCCTTGTGGGAGAAGGAGCCGGACTTTTGCCTTTTTGGCAAGAGGCTTTGCCGCGGCCTAGCGCCATGAGATCTTGCGTCTCTGGGAAAGCACAGATCCCCAGTGCTGTTGTGCCTGTAGATAGGGCGCCAAGGCACCGTGAAGAGCAGCAAGAGCTTTCAGGGCTGGGCCCTTCCTTGTGGGAGAAGGAGCCGGACGTTTGCCTTTTCGGCAAGAGGCCCTGCCGCGGCCGAGCGCCATGAGATGTTGGGTCTCTGGGAAAGCACAGATCCCCAGTGCTGTTGTGCCTGTAGGTAGGGCGCCAAGGCACCGTGAAGAGCAGCAAGAGCTTTCAGGGCTGGGACCTTCCTGGTGGGAGAAGGAGCCGGAAGTTTGCCTTTTCGGCAAGAGGCTCTGCCGCTGCCGAGCGCCATGAGATGTTGGGTCTCTGGGAAAGCACAGATCCCCACTGCTGTTGTGCCTGTAGGTAGGGCGCCAAGGCACAGTGAAGAGCAGCAAGAGCTTTCAGGGCTGGGCCCTTCCTTGTGGGAGAAGGAGCCGGACGTTTGCCTTTTCGGCAAGAGGCTCTGCCGCTGCCGAGCGCCATGAGATCTTGCGTCTCTGGGAAAGCACATATCCCCAGTGCTGTTGTGCCTGTAGATAGGGTGCCAAGGCACCGTGAACAGCAGCAACAGCTTTCAGGGCTGGGCCCTTCCTTGTGGGAGAAGGAGCCGGACGTTTGCCTTTTCGGCAAGAGGCTCTGCCGCTGCCGAGCGCCATGAGATCTTGCGTCTCTGGGAAAGCACATATCCCCAGTGCTGTTGTGCCTGTAGATAGGGCGCCAAGGCACCGTGAAGAGCAGCAAGAGCTTTCAGGGCTGGGCCCTTCCTTTTGGGAGAAGGAGCCGGACGTTTGCCTTTTCGGCAAGAGGCTTTGCCGCGGCCGAGCGCCATGAGATCTTGCGCCTCTGGGAAAGCACAGATCCCCACTGCTGTTGTGCCTGTAGGTAGGGCGCCAAGGGTAGGGGAAGAGCAGCAAGAGCTTTCAGGGCTGGGCCCTTCCTTGTGGGAGAAGGAGCCGGACGTTTGCCTTTTCGGCAAGAGGCTCTGCCGCTGCCGAGCGCCGTGAGCTCTTGCGTCTCTGGGAAAGCACAGATCCCCACTGCTGTTGTGCCTGTAGGTAGGGCGCCAAGGCACAGTGAAGAGCAGCAAGAGCTTTCAGGGCTGGGCCCTTCCTTGTGGGAGAAGGAGCCGGACGTTTGCCTTTTCGGCAAGAGGCTCTGCCGCGGCCTAGCGCCATGAGATCTTGCATCTCTGGGAAAGCACAGATCCCCAGTGCTGTTGTGCCTGTAGGTAGGGCGCCAAGGCACAGTGAAGAGCAGCAAGAGCTTTCAAGGCTGGGCCCTTCCTTGTGGGAGAAGGAGCCGGACGTTTGCCTTTTCGGCAAGAGGCTTTGCCGCGGCCGAGCGCCATGAGATCTTGCGTCTCTGGGAAAGCACAGATCCCCAGTGCTGTTGTGCCTGTAGATAGGGCACCAAGGAACCGTGAAGAGCAGCAACAGCTTTCAGGGCTGGGCCCTTCCTTGTGGGAGAAGGAGCCGGACGTTTGCCTTTTCGGCAAGAGGTTCTGCCGCTGCCGAGCGCCATGAGATCCTGCGTCTCTGGGAAAGCACAGATCCCCACTGCTGTTGTGCCTGTAGGTAGGGCGCCAAGGCACAGTGAAGAGCAGCAAGAGCTTTCAGGGCTGGGCCCTTCCTTGTGGGAGAAGGAGCCGGACGTTTGCCTTTTCGGCAAGAGGCTCTGCCGCGGCCGAGCGCCATGAGATCTTGCGTCAATGGGAAAGCACAGATCCCCACTGCTGTTGGGCCTGTAGATAGGGTGCCAAGGCACCGTGAAGAGCAGAAAGAGCTTTCAGGGCTGGGCCCTTCCTTGTGGGAGAAGGAGCCGGACGTTTGCCTTTTCGGCAAGAGGCTCTGCCGCTGCCGAGCGCCATGAGCTCTTGCGTCTCTGGGAAAGCACAGATCCCCAGTGCTGTTGTGCCTGTAGGTAGGTTGCCAAGGCACAGTGAAGAGCAGCAAGAGCTTTCAGGGCTGGGCCCTTCCTTGTGGGAGAAGGAGCCGGACGTTTGCCTTTTCGGCAAGAGGCTTTGCCGCGGCCTAGCGCCATGAGATCTTGCATCTCTGGGAAAGCACAGATCCCCAGTGCTGTTGTGCCTGTAGGTAGGGCGCCAAGGCACCGTGAAGAGCAGCAAGAGCTTTCAGGGCTGGGCCCTTCCTTGTGGGAGAAGGAGCCGGACGTTTGCCTTTTCGGCAAGAGGCTTTGCCGCGGCCGAGCGCCATGAGATGTTGCGTCTCTGGGAAAGCACAGATCCCCACTGCTGTTGTGCCTGTAGGTAGGGCGCCAAGGGTAGGGGAAGAGCAGCAAGAGCTTTCAGGGCTGGGCCCTTCCTTGTGGGAGAAGGAGCCGGACGTTTGCCTTTTCGGCAAGAGGCTGTGCCGCGGCCTAGCGCCATGAGCTCTTGCGTCTCTGGGAAAGCACAGATCCCCACTGCTGTTGTGCCTGTAGGTAGGGCGCCAAGGCACCGTGAAGAGCAGCAAGAGCTTTCAGGGCTGGGCCCTTCCTTGTGGGAGAAGGAGCCGGACGTTTGCCTTTTCGGCAAGAGGCTCTGCCGCGGCCTAGCGCCATGAGATCTTGCATCTCTGGGAAAGCACAGATCCCCAGTGCTGTTGTGCCTGTAGGTAGGGCGCCAAGGCACAGTGAAGAGCAGCAAGAGCTTTCAGGGCTGGGCCCTTCCTTGTGGGAGAAGGAGCCGGACGTTTGCCTTTTCGGCAAGAGGCTTTGCCGCGGCCGAGCGCCATGAGATCTTGCGTCTCTGGGAAAGCACAGATCCCCAGTGCTGTTGTGCCTGTAGATAGGGTGCCAAGGAACCGTGAAGAGCAGCAACAGCTTTCAGGGCTGGGCCCTTCCTTGTGGGAGAAGGAGCCGGACGTTTGCCTTTTCGGCAAGAGGCTCTGCCGCGGCCGAGCGCCATGAGATCTTGCGTCTCTGGGAAAGCACAGATCCCCACTGCTGCGGTGCCTGTAGATAGGGCGCCAAGGGTAGGTGAAGAGCAGCAAGAGCTTTCAGGGCTGGGCCCTTCCTTGTGGGAGAAGGAGCCGGACGTTTGCCTTTTCGGCAAGAGGCTCTGCCGCGGCCGAGCGCCATGAGATGTTGCGTCTCTGGTAAAGCACAGATCCCCACTGCTGTTGGGCCTGTAGATAGGGTGCCAAGGCACCGTGAAGAGCAGCAAGAGCTTTCAGGGCTGGGCCCTTCCTTGTGGGAGAAGGAGCCGGACGTTTGCCTTTTCGGCAAGAGGCTCTGCCGCGGCCGAGCACCAATAGATCTTGCTTCTCTGGGAAAGCACAGATCCCCAGTGCTGTTGTGCCTGTACGTAGGGCGCCAAGGCACCGTAAAGAGCAGCAAGAGCTTTCAGGGCTGGGCCCTTCCTTGTGGGAGAAGGAGCCAGACGTTTGCCTTTTCGGCAAGAGGCTCTGCCGCGGCCGAGCGCCATGAGATCTTGCATCTCTGGGAAAGCACAGATCCCCAGTGCTGTTGTGCCTGTAGGTAGGGCGCCAAGGCACAGTGAAGAGCAGCAAGAGCTTTCAGGGCTGGGCCCTTCCTTGTGGGAGAAGGAGCCGGACGTTTGCCTTTTCGGCAAGAGGCTCTGCCGCGGCCGAGCGCCATGAGATGTTGGGTCTCTGGGAAAGCACAGATCCCCACTGCTGTTGTGCCTGTAGGTAGGGCGCAAAGGCACCGTGAAGAGCAGCAAGAGCTTTCAGGGCTGGGCCCTTCCTTGTGGGAGAAGGAGCCGGACTTTTGCCTTTTTGGCAAGAGGCTTTGCCGCGGCCTAGCGCCATGAGATCTTGCGTCTCTGGGAAAGCACAGATCCCCAGTGCTGTTGTGCCTGTAGATAGGGCGCCAAGGCACCGTGAAGAGCAGCAAGAGCTTTCAGGGCTGGGCCCTTCCTTGTGGGAGAAGGAGCCGGACGTTTGCCTTTTCGGCAAGAGGCCCTGCCGCGGCCGAGCGCCATGAGATGTTGGGTCTCTGGGAAAGCACAGATCCCCACTGCTGTTGTGCCTGTAGGTAGGGCGCCAAGGCACAGTGAAGAGCAGCAAGAGCTTTCAGGGCTGGGCCCTTCCTTGTGGGAGAAGGAGCCGGACGTTTGCCTTTTCGGCAAGAGGCTCTGCCGCTGCCGAGCGCCATGAGATCTTGCGTCTCTGGGAAAGCACATATCCCCAGTGCTGTTGTGCCTGTAGATAGGGTGCCAAGGCACCGTGAACAGCAGCAACAGCTTTCAGGGCTGGGCCCTTCCTTGTGGGAGAAGGAGCCGGACGTTTGCCTTTTCGGCAAGAGGCTTGCCGCGGCCGAGCGCCATGAGATCTTGCGTCTCTGGGAAAGCACATATCCCCAGTGCTGTTGTGCCTGTAGATAGGGCGCCAAGGCACCGTGAAGAGCAGCAAGAGCTTTCAGGGCTGGGCCCTTCCTTTTGGGAGAAGGAGCCGGACGTTTGCCTTTTCGGCAAGAGGCTTTGCCGCGGCCGAGCGCCATGAGATCTTGCGTCTCTGGGAAAGCACAGATCCCCACTGCTGTTGTGCCTGTAGGTAGGGCGCCAAGGGTAGGGGAAGAGCAGCAAGAGCTTTCAGGGCTGGGCCCTTCCTTGTGGGAGAAGGAGCCGGACGTTTGCCTTTTCGGCAAGAGGCTCTGCCGCTGCCGAGCGCCGTGAGCTCTTGCGTCTCTGGGAAAGCACAGATCCCCACTGCTGTTGTGCCTGTAGGTAGGGCGCCAAGGCACAGTGAAGAGCAGCAAGAGCTTTCAGGGCTGGGCCCTTCCTTGTGGGAGAAGGAGCCGGACGTTTGCCTTTTCGGCAAGAGGCTCTGCCGCGGCCTAGCGCCATGAGATCTTGCATCTCTGGGAAAGCACAGATCCCCAGTGCTGTTGTGCCTGTAGGTAGGGCGCCAAGGCACAGTGAAGAGCAGCAAGAGCTTTCAAGGCTGGGCCCTTCCTTGTGGGAGAAGGAGCCGGACGTTTGCCTTTTCGGCAAGAGGCTTTGCCGCGGCCGAGCGCCATGAGATCTTGCGTCTCTGGGAAAGCACAGATCCCCAGTGCTGTTGTGCCTGTAGATAGGGCGCCAAGGAACCGTGAAGAGCAGCAACAGCTTTCAGGGCTGGGCCCTTCCTTGTGGGAGAAGGAGCCGGACGTTTGCCTTTTCGGCAAGAGGCTCTGCCGCTGCCGAGCGCCATGAGATCCTGCGTCTCTGGGAAAGCACAGATCCCCACTGCTGTTGTGCCTGTAGGTAGGGCGCCAAGGCACAGTGAAGAGCAGCAAGAGCTTTCAGGGCTGGGCCCTTCCTTGTGGGAGAAGGAGCCGGACGTTTGCCTTTTCGGCAAGAGGCTCTGCCGCGGCCGAGCGCCATGAGATCTTGCGTCAATGGGAAAGCACAGATCCCCACTGCTGTTGTGCCTGTAGATAGGGTGCCAAGGCACCGTGAAGAGCAGCAAGAGCTTTCAGGGCTGGGCCCTTCCTTGTGGGAGAAGGAGCCGGACGTTTGCCTTTTCGGCAAGAGGCTCTGCCGCTGCCGAGCGCCATGAGCTCTTGCGTCTCTGGGAAAGCACAGATCCCCAGTGCTGTTGTGCCTGTAGGTAGGTTGCCAAGGCACCGTGAAGAGCAGCAAGAGCTTTCAGGGCTGGGCCCTTCCTTGTGGGAGAAGGAGCCGGACGTTTGCCTTTTGGGCAAGAGGCTCTGCCGCGGCCGAGCGCCATGAGATCTTGCGTCTCTGGGAAAGCACAGATCCCCAGTGCTGTTGTGCCTGTAGATAGGGCGCCAAGGCACCGTGAAGAGCAGCAAGAGCTTTCAGGGCTGGGCCCTTCCTTGTGGGAGAAGGAGCCGGACGTTTGCCTTTTCGGCAAGAGGCTTTGCCGCGGCCGAGCGCCATGAGATGTTGCGTCTCTGGGAAAGCACAGATCCCCAGTGCTGTTGTGCCTGTAGATAGGGTGCCAAGGAACCGTGAAGAGCAGCAAGAGCTTTCAGGGCTGGGCCCTTCCTTGTGGGAGAAGGAGCCGGACGTTTGCCTTTTCGGCAAGAGGCTCTGCTGCGGCCTAGCGCCATAAGATCTTGCATCTCTGGGAAAGCACAGATCCCCAGTGCTGTTGTGCCTGTAGGTAGGGCGCCAAGGCACAGTGAAGAGCAGCAAGAGCTTTCAGGGCTGGGCCCTTCCTTGTGGGAGAAGGAGCCGGACGTTTGCCTTTTCGGCAAGAGGCTCTGCCGCGGCCGAGCGCCATGAGATCTTGCGTCTCTGGGAAAGCACAGATCCCCAGTGCTGTTGTGCCTGTAGATAGGGCACCAAGGAACCGTGAAGAGCAGCAAGAGCTTTCAGGGCTGGGCCCTTCCTTGTGGGAGAAGGAGCCGGACGTTTGCCTTTTCGGCAAGAGGCTCTGCCGCTGCCGAGCGCCATGAGCTCTTGCGTCTCTGGGAAAGCACAGATCCCCAGTGCTGTTGTGCCTGTAGGTAGGGCGCCAAGGCACCGTGAAGAGCAGCAAGAGCTTTCAGGGCTGGGCCCTTCCTTGTGGGAGAAGGAGCCGGACGTTTGCCTTTTCGGCAAGAGGCTCTGCCGCGGCCGAGCGCCATGAGCTCTTGCGTCTCTGGGAAAGCACAGATCCCCACTGCTGTTGTGCCTGTAGGTAGGGCGCCAAGGCACCGTGAAGAGCAGCAAGAGCTTTCAGTGCTGGGCCCTTCCTTGTGGGAGAAGGAACCGGACGTTTGCCTTTTCGGCAAGAGGCTCTGCCGCGGCCGAGCGCCATGAGATCTTGCGTCTCTGGGAAAGCACAGATCCCCACTGCTGTTGTGCCTGTAGATAGGGCGCCAAGGCACCGTGAAGAGCAGCAAGAGCTTTCAGGGCTGGGCCCTTCCTTGTGGGAGAAGGAGCCGGACGTTTGCCTTTTCGGCAAGAGGATTTGCCGCGGCCGAGCGCCATGAGATCTTGAGTCTCTGGGAAAGCACAGATCCCCAGTGCTGTTTTGCCTGTACATAGGGCGCCAAGGGTAGGTGAAGAGCAGCAAGAGCTTTCAGGGCTGGGCCCTTCCCTGTGGGAGAAGGAGCCGGACGTTTGCCTTTTCGGCAAGAGGCTCTGCCGCGGCCGAGCGCCATGAGATCTTGCGTCTCTGGGAAAGCACAGATCCCCACTGCTGCGGTGCCTGTAGATAGGGCGCCAAGGGTAGGTGAAGAGCAGCAAGAGCTTTCAGGGCTGGGCCCTTCCCTGTGGGAGAAGGAGCCGGACGTTTGCCTTTTCGGCAAGAGGCTCTGCCGCTGCCGAGCGCCATGAGATCTTGCGTCTCTGGGAAAGCACAGATCCCCACTGCTGTTTTGCCTGTAGATAGGGCACCAAGGAACCGTGAAGAGCAGCAACAGCTTTCAGGGCTGGGCCCTTCCTTGTGGGAGAAGGAGCCGGACGTTTGCCTTTTCGGCAAGAGGCTCTGCCGCGGCCGAGCGCCATGAGATCTTGCGTCTCTGGGAAAGCACAGATCCCCAGTGCTGTTGTGCCTGTAGATAGGGCGCCAAGGCACCGTGAAGAGCAGCAAGAGCTTTCAGGGCTGGGCCCTTCCTTGTGGGAGAAGGAGCCGGACGTTTGCCTTTTCGGCAAGAGGCTCTGCCGCTGCCGAGCGCCATGAGATCTTGCGTCTCTGGGAAAGCACAGATCCCCAGTGCTGTTGTGCCTGTAGGTAGGGCCTCAAGGCACCGTGAAGAGCAGCAAGAGCTTTCAGGGCTGGGCCCTTCCTTGTGGGAGAAGGAGCCGGACGTTTGCCTTTTCGGCAAGAGGCTCTGCCGCTGCCGAGCGCCATGAGATCTTGCGTCTCTGGGAAAGCACAGATCCCCACTGCTGTTGTTCCTGTAGGTAGGGTGCCAAGGCACAGTGAAGAGCAGCAAGAGCTTTCAGGGCTGGGCCCTTCCTTGTGGGAGAAGGAGCCGGACGTTTGCCTTTTCGGCAAGAGGCTCTGCCGCGGCCGAGCGCCATGAGACGTTGCGTCTCTGGGAAAGCACAGATCCCCAGTGCTGTTGTGCCTGTAGATAGGGTGCCAAGGAACCGTGAAGAGCAGCAAGCGCTTTCAGGGCTGGGCCCTTCCTTGTGGGAGAAGGAGCCGGACGTTTGCCTTTTCGGCAAGAGGCACTGCCGCGGCCTAGCGCCATAAGATCTTGCATCTCTGGGAAAGCACAGATCCCCAGTGCTGTTGTGCCTGTAGGTAGGGCGCCAAGGCACAGTGAAGAGCAGCAAGAGCTTTCAGGGCTGGGCCCTTCCTTGTGGGAGAAGGAGCCGGACGTTTGCCTTTTCGGCAAGAGGCTTTGCCGCGGCCGAGCGCCATGAGATCTTGCGTCTCTGGGAAAGCACAGATCCCCAGTGCTGTTGTGCCTGTAGATAGGGCACCAAGGAACCGTGAAGAGCAGCAAGAGCTTTCAGGGCTGGGCCCTTCCTTGTGGGAGAAGGAGCCGGACGTTTGCCTTTTCGGCAAGAGGCTCTGCCGCGGCCGAGCGCCATGAGATCTTGCGTCTCTGGGAAAGCACAGATCCCCAGTGCTGTTGTGCCTGTAGATAGGGTGCCAAGGCACCGTGAACAGCAGCAAGAGCTTTCAGGGCTGGGCCCTTCCTTGTGGGAGAAGGAGCCGGACGTTTGCCTTTTCGGCAAGAGGCTCTGCCGCTGCCGAGCGCCATGAGCTCTTGCGTCTCTGGGAAAGCACAGATCCCCAGTGCTGTTGTGCCTGTAGGTAGGGCGCCAAGGCACCGTGAAGAGCAGCAAGAGCTTTCAGGGCTGGGCCCTTCCTTGTGGGAGAAGGAGCCGGACGTTTGCCTTTTCGGCAAGAGGCTCTGCCGCGGCCGAGCGCCATGAGCTCTTGCGTCTCTGGGAAAGCACAGATCCCCACTGCTGTTGTGCCTGTAGATAGGGCGCCAAGGCACCGTGAAGAGCAGCAAGAGCTTTCAGGGCTGGGCCCTTCCTTGTGGGAGAAGGAACCGGACGTTTGCCTTTTCGGCAAGAGGCTCTGCCGCGGCCGAGCGCCATGAGATCTTGCGTCTCTGGGAAAGCACAGATCCCCACTGCTGTTGTGCCTGTAGATAGGGCGCCAAGGCACCGTGAAGAGCAGCAAGAGCTTTCAGGGCTGGGCCCTTCCTTGTGGGAGAAGGAGCCGGACGTTTGCCTTTTCGGCAAGAGGCTCTGCCGCGGCCGAGCGCCATGAGATCTTGCGTCTCTGGGAAAGCACAGATCCCCACTGCTGCGGTGCCTGTAGATAGGGCGCCAAGGGTAGGTGAAGAGCAGCAAGAGCTTTCAGGGCTGGGCCCTTCCTTGTGGGAGAAGGAGCCGGACGTTTGCCTTTTCGGCAAGAGGCTCTGCCGCGGCCGAGCGCCATGAGCTCTTGCGTCTCTGGGAAAGCACAGATCCCCACTGCTGTTGTGCCTGTAGGTAGGGCGCCAAGGCACCGTGAAGAGCAGCAAGAGCTTTCAGTGCTGGGCCCTTCCTTGTGGGAGAAGGAACCGGACGTTTGCCTTTTCGGCAAGAGGCTCTGCCGCGGCCGAGCGCCATGAGATCTTGCGTCTCTGGGAAAGCACAGATCCCCACTGCTGTTGTGCCTGTAGATAGGGCGCCAAGGCACCGTGAAGAGCAGCAAGAGCTTTCAGGGCTGGGCCCTTCCTTGTGGGAGAAGGAGCCGGACGTTTGCCTTTTCGGCAAGAGGATTTGCCGCGGCCGAGCGCCATGAGATCTTGAGTCTCTGGGAAAGCACAGATCCCCAGTGCTGTTTTGCCTGTACATAGGGCGCCAAGGGTAGGTGAAGAGCAGCAAGAGCTTTCAGGGCTGGGCCCTTCCCTGTGGGAGAAGGAGCCGGACGTTTGCCTTTTCGGCAAGAGGCTCTGCCGCGGCCGAGCGCCATGAGATCTTGCGTCTCTGGGAAAGCACAGATCCCCACTGCTGCGGTGCCTGTAGATAGGGCGCCAAGGGTAGGTGAAGAGCAGCAAGAGCTTTCAGGGCTGGGCCCTTCCCTGTGGGAGAAGGAGCCGGACGTTTGCCTTTTCGGCAAGAGGCTCTGCCGCTGCCGAGCGCCATGAGATCTTGCGTCTCTGGGAAAGCACAGATCCCCACTGCTGTTTTGCCTGTAGATAGGGCACCAAGGAACCGTGAAGAGCAGCAACAGCTTTCAGGGCTGGGCCCTTCCTTGTGGGAGAAGGAGCCGGACGTTTGCCTTTTCGGCAAGAGGCTCTGCCGCGGCCGAGCGCCATGAGATCTTGCGTCTCTGGGAAAGCACAGATCCCCAGTGCTGTTGTGCCTGTAGATAGGGCGCCAAGGCACCGTGAAGAGCAGCAAGAGCTTTCAGGGCTGGGCCCTTCCTTGTGGGAGAAGGAGCCGGACGTTTGCCTTTTCGGCAAGAGGCTCTGCCGCTGCCGAGCGCCATGAGATCTTGCGTCTCTGGGAAAGCACAGATCCCCAGTGCTGTTGTGCCTGTAGGTAGGGCGCCAAGGCACCGTGAAGAGCAGCAAGAGCTTTCAGGGCTGGGCCCTTCCTTCTGGGAGAAGGAGCCGGACGTTTGCCTTTTCGGCAAGAGGCTCTGCCGCTGCCGAGCGCCATGAGCTCTTGCGTCTCTGGGAAAGCACAGATCCCCACTGCTGTTGTGCCTGTAGGTAGGGCGCCAAGGCACAGTGAAGAGCAGCAAGAGCTTTCAGGGCTGGGCCCTTCCTTGTGGAGAAGGAGCCGGACGTTTGCCTTTTCGGCAAGAGGCTTTGCCGCGGCCTAGCGCCATGAGATCTTGCATCTCTGGGAAAGCACAGATCCCCAGTGCTGTTGTGCCTGTAGGTAGGGCCTCAAGGCACCGTGAAGAGCAGCAAGAGCTTTCAGGGCTGGGCCCTTCCTTGTGGGAGAAGGAGCCGGACGTTTGCCTTTTCGGCAAGAGGCTCTGCCGCTGCCGAGCGCCATGAGATCTTGCGTCTCTGGGAAAGCACAGATCCCCACTGCTGTTGTTCCTGTAGGTAGGGTGCCAAGGCACAGTGAAGAGCAGCAAGAGCTTTCAGGGCTGGGCCCTTCCTTGTGGGAGAAGGAGCCGGACGTTTGCCTTTTCGGCAAGAGGCTCTGCCGCGGCCGAGCGCCATGAGACGTTGCGTCTCTGGGAAAGCACAGATCCCCAGTGCTGTTGTGCCTGTAGATAGGGTGCCAAGGAACCGTGAAGAGCAGCAAGCGCTTTCAGGGCTGGGCCCTTCCTTGTGGGAGAAGGAGCCGGACGTTTGCCTTTTCGGCAAGAGGCACTGCCGCGGCCTAGCGCCATAAGATCTTGCATCTCTGGGAAAGCACAGATCCCCAGTGCTGTTGTGCCTGTAGGTAGGGCGCCAAGGCACAGTGAAGAGCAGCAAGAGCTTTCAGGGCTGGGCCCTTCCTTGTGGGAGAAGGAGCCGGACGTTTGCCTTTTCGGCAAGAGGCTTTGCCGCGGCCGAGCGCCATGAGATCTTGCGTCTCTGGGAAAGCACAGATCCCCAGTGCTGTTGTGCCTGTAGATAGGGCACCAAGGAACCGTGAAGAGCAGCAAGAGCTTTCAGGGCTGGGCCCTTCCTTGTGGGAGAAGGAGCCGGACGTTTGCCTTTTCGGCAAGAGGCTCTGCCGCGGCCGAGCGCCATGAGATCTTGCGTCTCTGGGAAAGCACAGATCCCCAGTGCTGTTGTGCCTGTAGATAGGGTGCCAAGGCACCGTGAACAGCAGCAAGAGCTTTCAGGGCTGGGCCCTTCCTTGTGGGAGAAGGAGCCGGACGTTTGCCTTTTCGGCAAGAGGCTCTGCCGCTGCCGAGCGCCATGAGCTCTTGCGTCTCTGGGAAAGCACAGATCCCCAGTGCTGTTGTGCCTGTAGGTAGGGCGCCAAGGCACCGTGAAGAGCAGCAAGAGCTTTCAGGGCTGGGCCCTTCCTTGTGGGAGAAGGAGCCGGACGTTTGCCTTTTCGGCAAGAGGCTCTGCCGCGGCCGAGCGCCATGAGCTCTTGCGTCTCTGGGAAAGCACAGATCCCCACTGCTGTTGTGCCTGTAGATAGGGCGCCAAGGCACCGTGAAGAGCAGCAAGAGCTTTCAGGGCTGGGCCCTTCCTTGTGGGAGAAGGAACCGGACGTTTGCCTTTTCGGCAAGAGGCTCTGCCGCGGCCGAGCGCCATGAGATCTTGCGTCTCTGGGAAAGCACAGATCCCCACTGCTGTTGTGCCTGTAGATAGGGCGCCAAGGCACCGTGAAGAGCAGCAAGAGCTTTCAGGGCTGGGCCCTTCCTTGTGGGAGAAGGAGCCGGACGTTTGCCTTTTCGGCAAGAGGCTCTGCCGCGTCCGAGCGCCATGAGATGTTGCGTCTCTGGGAAAGCACAGATCCCCACTGCTGTTATCCCTGTAGATAGGGCGCCAAGGCACCGTGAAGAGCAGCAAGAGCTTTCAGGGCTGGGCCCTTCCTTGTGGGAGAAGGAGCCGGACGTTTGCCTTTTCGGCAAGAGGATTTGCCGCGGCCGAGCGCCATGAGATCTTGAGTCTCTGGGAAAGCACAGATCCCCAGTGCTGTTTTGCCTGTACATAGGGCGCCAAGGGTAGGTGAAGAGCAGCAAGAGCTTTCAGGGCTGGGCCCTTCCCTGTGGGAGAAGGAGCCGGACGTTTGCCTTTTCGGCAAGAGGCTCTGCCGCGGCCGAGCGCCATGAGATCTTGCGTCTCTGGGAAAGCACAGATCCCCACTGCTGCGGTGCCTGTAGATAGGGCGCCAAGGGTAGGTGAAGAGCAGCAAGAGCTTTCAGGGCTGGGCCCTTCCCTGTGGGAGAAGGAGCCGGACGTTTGCCTTTTCGGCAAGAGGCTCTGCCGCGGCCGAACACCATGAGATGTTGCGTCTCTGGGAAAGCACAGATCCCCAGTGCTGTTGTGCCTGTAGGTAGGGCGCCAAGGCACAGTGAAGAGCAGCAAGAGCTTTCAGGGCTGGGCCCTTCCTTGTGGGAGAAGGAGCCGGACGTTTGCCTTTTCGGCAAGAGGCTTTGCCGCGGCCGAGCGCCATGAGATGTTGCGTCTCTGGGAAAGCACAGATCCCCAGTGCTGTTGGGCCTGTAGGTAGGGCGCCAAGGCACCGTGAAGAGCAGCAAGAGCTTTCAGGGCTGGGCCCTTCCTTGTGGGAGAAGGAGCCGGACGTTTGCCTTTTCGGCGAGAGGCTCTGCCGCGGCCGAGCACCATGAGCTCTTGCGTCTCTGGGAAAGCACAGATCCCCAGTGCTGTTGTGCCTGTAGATAGGGCGCCAAGGGTAGGTGAAGAGCAGAAAGAGCTTTCAGGGCTGGGCCCTTCCTTGTGGGAGAAGGAGCCGGACGTTTGCCTTTTCGGCAAGAGGCTCTGCCGCTGCCGAGCGCCATGAGATCTTGCGTCTCTGGGAAAGCACAGATCCCCACTGCTGTTTTGCCTGTAGATAGGGCACCAAGGAACCGTGAAGAGCAGCAACAGCTTTCAGGGCTGGGCCCTTCCTTGTGGGAGAAGGAGCCGGACGTTTGCCTTTTCGGCAAGAGGCTCTGCCGCGGCCGAGCGCCATGAGATCTTGCGTCTCTGGGAAAGCACAGATCCCCAGTGCTGTTGTGCCTGTAGATAGGGCGCCAAGGCACCGTGAAGAGCAGCAAGAGCTTTCAGGGCTGGGCCCTTCCTTGTGGGAGAAGGAGCCGGACGTTTGCCTTTTCGGCAAGAGGCTCTGCCGCTGCCGAGCGCCATGAGATCTTGCGTCTCTGGGAAAGCACAGATCCCCAGTGCTGTTGTGCCTGTAGGTAGGGCGCCAAGGCACCGTGAAGAGCAGCAAGAGCTTTCAGGGCTGGGCCCTTCCTTCTGGGAGAAGGAGCCGGACGTTTGCCTTTTCGGCAAGAGGCTCTGCCGCTGCCGAGCGCCATGAGCTCTTGCGTCTCTGGGAAAGCACAGATCCCCACTGCTGTTGTGCCTGTAGGTAGGGCGCCAAGGCACAGTGAAGAGCAGCAAGAGCTTTCAGGGCTGGGCCCTTCCTTGTGGAGAAGGAGCCGGACGTTTGCCTTTTCGGCAAGAGGCTTTGCCGCGGCCGAGCGCCCTGAGATCTTGCATCTCTGGGAAAGCACAGATCCCCAGTGCTGTTGTGCCTGTAGGTAGGGCCTCAAGGCACCGTGAAGAGCAGCAAGAGCTTTCAGGGCTGGGCCCTTCCTTTTGGGAGAAGGAGCCGGACGTTTGCCTTTTCGGCAAGAGGCTCTGCCGCTGCCGAGCGCCATGAGATCTTGCGTCTCTGGGAAAGCACAGATCCCCACTGCTGTTGTTCCTGTAGGTAGGGTGCCAAGGCACCGTGAAGAGCAGCAAGAGCTTTCAGGGCTGGGCCCTTCCTTGTGGGAGAAGGAGCCGGACGTTTGCCTTTTCGGCAAGAGGCTCTGCCGCGGCCGAGCGCCATGAGACGTTGCGTCTCTGGGAAAGCACAGATCCCCAGTGCTGTTGTGCCTGTAGATAGGGTGCCAAGGAACCGTGAAGAGCAGCAAGAGCTTTCAGGGCTGGGCCCTTCCTTGTGGGAGAAGGAGCCGGACGTTTGCCTTTTCGGCAAGAGGCTCTGCCGCGGCCGAGCGCCATGAGATGTTGCGTCTCTGGGAAAGCACAGATCCGCAGTGCTGTTGTGCCTGTAGATAGGTCGCCAAGGCACCGTGAAGAGCAGCAAGAGCTTTCAGGGCTGGGCCCTTCCTTGTGGGAGAAGGAGCCGGACGTTTGCCTTTTCGGCGGGAGGCTCTGCCGCGGCCTAGCGCCATGAGCTCTTGCGTCTCTGGGAAAGCACAGATCCCCACTGCTGCGTTGCCTGTAGATAGGGCACCAAGGCACCGTGAAGAGCAGCAAGAGCTTTCAGGGCTGGGCCCTTCCTTGTGGGAGAAGGAGCCGGACGTTTGCCTTTTCGGCGAGAGGCTCTGCCGCGGCCGAGCGCCATGAGCTCTTGCGTCTCTGGGAAAGCACAGATCCCCAGTGCTGTTGTGCCTGTAGATAGGGCGCCAAGGGTAGGTGAAGAGCAGCAAGAGCTTTCAGGGCTGGGCCCTTCCTTGTGGGAGAAGGAGCCGGACGTTTGCCTTTTCGGCAAGAGGCTCTGCCGCTGCAGAGCGCCATGAGCTCTTGCGTCTCTGGGAAAGCACAGATCCCCAGTGCTGTTGTGCCTGTAGATAGGGCACCAAGGAACCGTGAAGAGCAGCAAGAGCTTTCAGGGCTGGGCCCTTCCTTGTGGGAGAAGGAGCCGGACGTTTGCCTTTTCGGCAAGAGGCTCTGCCGCGGCCGAGCGCCATGAGATCTTGCGTCTCTGGGAAAGCACAGATCCCCAGTGCTGTTGTGCCTGTAGATAGGGCGCCAAGGCACCGTGAAGAGCAGCAAGAGCTTTCAGGGCTGGGCCCTTCCTGGTGGGAGAAGGAGCCGGACGTTTGCCTTTTCGGCAAGAGGCTCTGCCGCTGCCGAGCGCCATGAGCTCTTGCGTCTCTGGGAAAGCACAGATCCCCACTGCTGTTGTGCCTGTAGGTAGGGCGCCAAGGCACAGTGAAGAGCAGCAAGAGCTTTCAGGGCTGGGCCCTTCCTTGTGGAGAAGGAGCCGGACGTTTGCCTTTTCGGCAAGAGGCTTTGCCGCGGCCTAGCGCCATGAGATCTTGCATCTCTGGGAAAGCACAGATCCCCAGTGCTGTTGTGCCTGTAGGTAGGGCCTCAAGGCACCGTGAAGAGCAGCAAGAGCTTTCAGGGCTGGGCCCTTCCTGGTGGGAGAAGGAGCCGGACGTTTGCCTTTTCGGCAAGAGGCTCTGCCGCTGCCGAGCGCCATGAGATCTTGCGTCTCTGGGAAAGCACAGATCCCCACTGCTGTTGTTCCTGTAGGTAGGGTGCCAAGGCACCGTGAACAGCAGCAAGAGCTTTCAGGGCTGGGCCCTTCCTTGTGGGAGAAGGAGCCGGACGTTTGCCTTTTCGGCAAGAGGCTCTGCCGCGGCCGAGCGCCATGAGACGTTGCGTCTCTGGGAAAGCACAGATCCCCAGTGCTGTTGTGCCTGTAGATAGGGTGCCAAGGAACCGTGAAGAGCAGCAACAGCTTTCAGGGCTGGGCCCTTCCTTGTGGGAGAAGGAGCCGGACGTTTGCCTTTTCGGCAAGAGGCTTGCCGCGGCCGAGCGCCATGAGATGTTGCGTCTCTGGGAAAGCACAGATCCGCAGTGCTGTTGTGCCTGTAGATAGGTCGCCAAGGCACCGTGAAGAGCAGCAAGAGCTTTCAGGGCTGGGCCCTTCCTTGTGGGAGAAGGAGCCGGACGTTTGCCTTTTCGGCGGGAGGCTCTGCCGCGGCCTAGCGCCATGAGCTCTTGCGTCTCTGGGAAAGCACAGATCCCCACTGCTGCGTTGCCTGTAGATAGGGCGCCAAGGCACAGTGAAGAGCAGCAAGAGCTTTCAGGGCTGGGCCCTTCCTTGTGGGAGAAGGAGCCGGACGTTTGCCTTTTCGGCAAGAGGCTCTGCCGCGGCCGAGCGCCATGAGATCTTGCGTCTCTGGGAAAGCACAGATCCCCACTGCTGTTGTGCCTGTAGATAGGGTGCCAAGGCACCGTGAAGAGCAGCAAGAGCTTTCAGGGCTGGGCCCTTCCTTGTGGGAGAAGGAGCCGGACGTTTGCCTTTTCGGCAAGAGGCTCTGCCGCTGCCGAGCGCCATGAGCTCTTGCGTCTCTGGGAAAGCACAGATCCCCACTGCTGTTGTGCCTGTAGGTAGGGTGCCAAGGCACCGTGAACAGCAGCAAGAGCTTTCAGGGCTGGGCCCTTCCTTGTGGGAGAAGGAGCCGGACGTTTGCCTTTTCGGCAAGAGGCTCTGCCGCTGCCGAGCGCCATGAGCTCTTGCGTCTCTGGGAAAGCACAGATCCCCAGTGCTGTTGTGCCTGTAGGTAGGGCGCCAAGGCACCGTGAAGAGCAGCAAGAGCTTTCAGGGCTGGGCCCTTCCTTGTGGGAGAAGGAGCCGGACGTTTGCCTTTTCGGCAAGAGGCTCTGCCGCGGCCTAGCGCCATGAGATCTTGCATCTCTGGGAAAGCACAGATCCCCACTGCTGTTGTGCCTGTAGATAGGGCGCCAAGGCACCGTGAAGAGCAGCAAGAGCTTTCAGGGCTGGGCCCTTCCTTGTGGGAGAAGGAGCCGGACGTTTGCCTTTTCGGCAAGAGGCTCTGCCGCGGCCGAGCGCCATGAGCTCTTGCGTCTCTGGGAAAGCACAGATCCCCAGTGCTGTTGTGCCTGTAGATAGGGCGCCAAGGCACCGTGAAGAGCAGCAAGAGCTTTCAGGGCTGGGCCCTTCCCTGTGGGAGAAGGAACCGGACGTTTGCCTTTTCGGCAAGAGGCTCTGCCGCGGCCGAGCGCCATGAGATCTTGCGTCTCTGGGAAAGCACAGATCCCCAGTGCTGTTGTGCCTGTAGATAGGGCGCCAAGGCACCATGAAGAGCAGCAAGAGCTTTCAGGGCTGGGCCCTTCCTGGTGGGAGAAGGAGCCGGACGTTTGCCTTTTCGGCAAGAGGCTCTGCCGCGGCCGAGCGCCATGAGATCTTGCGTCTCTGGGAAAGCACAGATCCCCAGTGCTGTTGTGCCTGTAGGTAGGGTGCCAAGGCACCGTGAAGAGCAGCAAGAGCTTTCAGGGCTGGGCCCTTCCTTGTGGGAGAAGGAGCCGGACGTTTGCCTTTTCGGCAAGAGGCTCTGCCGCTGCCGAGCGCCATGAGATGTTGGGTCTCTGGGAAAGCACAGATCCCCACTGCTGTTGTGCCTGTAGGTAGGGTGCCAAGGCACCGTGAACAGCAGCAAGAGCTTTCAGGACTGGGCCCTTCCTTGTGGGAGAAGGAGCCGGACGTTTGCCTTTTCGGCAAGAGGCTCTGCCGCGGCCGAGCGCCATGAGCTCTTGCGTCTCTGGGAAAGCACAGATCCCCAGTGCTGTTGTGCCTGTAGGTAGGGCGCCAAGGCACCGTGAAGAGCAGCAAGAGCTTTCAGGGCTGGGCCCTTCCTTGTGGGAGAAGGAGCCGGACGTTTGCCTTTTCGGCAAGAGGCTCTGCCGCGGCCGAGCGCCATGAGATCTTGCATCTCTGGGAAAGCACAGATCCCCAGTGCTGTTGTGCCTGTAGGTAGGGCGCCAAGGCACCGTGAAGAGCAGCAACAGCTTTCAGGGCTGGGCCCTTCCTTGTGGGAGAAGGAGCCGGACGTTTGCCTTTTCGGCAAGAGGCTCTGCCGCGGCCGAGCGCCATGAGATCTTGCGTCTCTGGGAAAGCACAGATCCCCACTGCTGTTGTGCCTGTAGATAGGGCGCCAAGGCACCGTGAAGAGCAGCAAGAGCTTTCAGGGCTGGGCCCTTCCTTGTGGCAGAAGGAACCGGACGTTTGCCTTTCGGCAAGAGGCTCTGCCGCGGCCGAGCGCCATGAGATCTTGCGTCTCTGGGAAAGCACAGATCCCCAGTGCTGTTGTGCCTGTAGATAGGGCGCCAAGGCACCGTGAAGAGCAGCAAGATCTTTCAGGGCTGGGCCCTTCCTTGTGGGAGAAGGAGCCGGACGTTTGCCTTTTCGGCAAGAGGGTCTGCCGCGTCCGAACGCCATGAGATGTTGCGTCTCTGGGAAAGCACAGATCCCCACTGCTGTTATCCCTGTAGATAGGGCGCCAAGGCACCGTGAAGAGCAGCAAGAGCTTTCAAGGGCTGGGCCCTTCCTTGTGGGAGAAGGAGCCGGACGTTTGCCTTTTCGGCAAGAGGCTTTGCCGCGGCCGAGCGCCATGAGACGTTGCGTCTCTGGGAAAGCACAGATCCCCAGTGCTGTTGTGCCTGTATATAGGGCGCCAAGGCACCGTGAAGAGCAGCAAGAGCTTTCAGGGCTGGGCCCTTCCTTGTGGGAGAAGGAGCCGGACGTTTGCCTTTTCGGCGAGAGGCTCTGCCGCGGCCGAGCGCCATGAGCTCTTGCGTCTCTGGGAAAGCACAGATCCCCACTGCTGCGGTGCCTGTAGATAGGGCGCCAAGGGTAGGTGAAGAGCAGCAAGAGCTTTCAGGGCTGGGCCCTTCCTTGTGGGAGAAGGAGCCGGACGTTTGCCTTTTCGGCAAGAGGCTCTGCCGCGGCCGAGCGCCATGAGATCTTGCGTCTCTGGGAAAGCACAGATCCCCACTGCTGTTGTGCCTGTAGATAGTTCGCCAAGGCACCGTGAAGAGCAGCAAGAGCTTTCAGGGCTGGGCCCTTCCTGGTGGGAGAAGGAGCCGGACGTTTGCCTTTTCGGCAAGAGGCTCTGCCGCGGCCGAGCGCCATGAGATGTTGCGTCTCTGGGAAAGCACAGATCCCCACTGCTGTTTTCCCTGTAGATAGGGCGCCAAGGCACCGTGAAGAGCAGCAAGAGCTTTCAGGGCTGGGCCCTTCCTTGTGGGAGAAGGAGCCGGACGTTTGCCTTTTCGGCAAGAGGCTTTGCCGCGGCCTAGCGCCATGAGATCTTGCATCTCTGGGAAAGCACAGATCCCCACTGCTGTTGTGCCTGTAGATAGGGCGCCAAGGCACCGTGAAGAGCAGCAAGAGCTTTCAGGGCTGGGCCCTTCCTTGTGGGAGAAGGAGCCGGACGTTTGCCTTTTCGGCGAGAGGCTCTGCCGCGGCCGAGCGCCATGAGATCTTGCGTCTCTGGGAAAGCACAGATCCCCACTGCTGCGGTGCCTGTAGATAGGGCGCCAAGGCACCGTGAAGAGCAGCAAGAGCTTTCAGGGCTGGGCCCTTCCTTGTGGGAGAAGGAGCCGGACGTTTGCCTTTTCGGCAAGAGGCTCTGCCGCTGCCGAGCGCCATGAGCTCTTGCGTCTCTGGGAAAGCACAGATCCCCACTGCTGTTATCCCTGTAGATAGGGCGCCAAGGCACCGTGAAGAGCAGCAAGAGCTTTCAGGGCTGGGCCCTTCCTTGTGGGAGAAGGAGCCGGACGTTTGCCTTTTCGGCAAGAGGCTTTGCCGCGGCCGAGCGCCATGAGACGTTGCGTCTCTGGGAAAGCACAGATCCCCAGTGCTGTTGTGCCTGTATATAGGGCGCCAAGGCACCGTGAAGAGCAGCAAGAGCTTTCAGGGCTGGGCCCTTCCTTGTGGGAGAAGGAGCCGGACGTTTGCCTTTTCGGCGAGAGGCTCTGCCGCGGCCGAGCGCCATGAGCTCTTGCGTCTCTGGGAAAGCACAGATCCCCACTGCTGCGGTGCCTGTAGATAGGGCGCCAAGGGTAGGTGAAGAGCAGCAAGAGCTTTCAGGGCTGGGCCCTTCCCTGTGGGAGAAGGAGCCGGACGTTTGCCTTTTCGTCAAGAGGCTCTGCCGCGGCCGAGCGCCATGAGCTCTTGCGTCTCTGGGAAAGCACAGATCCCCAGTGCTGTTGTGCCTGTAGATAGGGCGCCAAGGCACCGTGAAGAGCAGCAAGAGCTTTCAGGGCTGGGCCCTTCCTTGTGGGAGAAGGAGCCGGACGTTTGCCTTTTCGGCAAGAGGCTCTGCCGCGGCCGAGCGCCATGAGCTCTTGCGTCTCTGGGAAAGCACAGATCCCCACTGCTGTTGTGCCTGTAGGTAGGGCGCCAAGGCACCGTGAAGAGCAGCAAGAGCTTTGAGGGCTGGGCCCTTCCTTGTGGGAGAAGGAGCCGGACGTTTGCCTTTTCGGCAAGAGGCTCTGCCGCGGCCGAGCACCATGAGCTCTTGCATCTCTGGGAAAGCACAGATCCCCAGTGCTGTTGTGCCTGTAGATAGGGCGCCAAGGCACCGTGAAGAGCAGCAAGAGCTTTCAGAGCTGGGCCCTTCCTTGTGGGAGAAGGAGCCGGACGTTTGCCTTTTCGGCAAGAGGCTCTGCCGCGGCCGAGCGCCATGAGATGTTGTGTCTCTGGGAAAGCACAGATCATCAGTGCTGTTGTGCCTGTAGATAGGGCGCCAAGGCACCGTGAAGAGCAGCAAGAGCTTTCAGGGCTGGGCCCTTCCTTTTGGGAGAAGGAGCCGGACGTTTGCCTTTTCAGCAAGAGGCTTTGCCGCGGCCGAGCGCCATGAGATCTTGCGTCTCTGGGAAAGCACAGATCCCCACTGCTGTTGTGCCTGTAGGTAGGGCGCCAAGGGTAGGGGAAGAGCAGCAACAGCTTTCAGGGCTGGGCCCTTCCTTGTGGGAGAAGGAGCCGGACGTTTGCCTTTTCGGCAAGAGGCTCTGCCGCTGCCGAGCGCCATGAGCTCTTGCGTCTCTGGGAAAGCACAGATCCCCACTGCTGTTGTGCCCGTAGGTAGGGCGCCAAGGCACAGTGAAGAGCAGCAAGAGCTTTGAGGGCTGGGCCCTTCCTTGTGGGAGAAGGAGCCGGACGTTTGCCTTTTCGGCAAGAGGCTCTGCCGCGGCCTAGCGCCATGAGATCTTGCATCTCTGGGAAAGCACAGATCCCCAGTGCTGTTGTGCCTGTAGGTAGGGCGCCAAGGCACAGTGAAGAGCAGCAAGAGCTTTCAGGGCTGGGCCCTTCCTTGTGGGAGAAGGAGCCGGACGTTTGCCTTTTCGGCAAGAGGCTCTGCCGCGGCCGAGCGCCATGAGATGTTGGGTCTCTGGGAAAGCACAGATCCCCAGTGCTGTTGTGCCTGTAGATAGGGCGCCAAGGCACCGTGAAGAGCAGCAAGAGCTTTGAGGGCTGGGCCCTTCCTTGTGGGAGAAGGAGCCGGACGTTTGCCTTTTCGGCGAGAGGCTCTGCCGCGGCCGAGCGCCATGAGATCTTGCGTCTCTGGGAAAGCACAGATCCCCAGTGCTGTTGTGCCTTAGGTAGGGCGCCAAGGCACAGTGAAGAGCAGCAAGAGCTTTCAGGGCTGGGCCCTTCCTTGTGGGAGAAGGAGCCGGACGTTTGCCTTTTCGGCAAGAGGCTCTGCCGCGGCCAAGCGCCATGAGATCTTGCTTCTCTGGGAAAGCACAGATCCCCAGTGCTGTTGTCCCTGTAGGTAGGGCGCCAAGGCACCGTGAAGAGCAGCAAGACCTTTCAGGGCTGGGCCCTTCCTTGTGGGAGAAGGAGCCGGACGTTTGCCTTTTCGGCAAGAGGCTCTGCCGCGGCCGAGCGCCATGAGATCTTGCGTCTCTGGGAAAGCACAGATCCCCACTGCTGTTGTGCCTGTAGATAGAGCGCCAAGGCACCGTGAAGAGCAGCAAGAGCTTTCAGGGCTGGGCCCTTCCTGGTGGGAGAAGGAGCCGGACGTTTGCCTTTTCGGCAAGAGGCTCTGCCGCTGCCGAGCGCCATGAGATGTTGGGTCTCTGGGAAAGCACAGATCCCCAGTGCTGTTGTGCCTGTAGATAGGGCGCCAAGGGTAGGTGAAGAGCAGCAAGAGCTTTCAGGGCTGGGCCCTTCCCTGTGGGAGAAGGAGCCGGACGTTTGCCTTTTCGTCAAGAGGCTCTGCCGCGGCCGAGCGCCATGAGCTCTTGCGTCTCTGGGAAAGCACAGATCCCCAGTGCTGTTGTGCCTGTAGATAGGGCGCCAAGGCACCGTGAAGAGCAGCAAGAGCTTTCAGGGCTGGGCCCTTCCTTGTGGGAGAAGGAGCCGGACGTTTGCCTTTTCGGCAAGAGGCTCTGCCGCGGCCGAGCGCCATGAGCTCTTGCGTCTCTGGGAAAGCACAGATCCCCACTGCTGTTGTGCCTGTAGGTAGGGCGCCAAGGGTAGGTGAAGAGCAGCAAGAGCTTTGAGGGCTGGGCCCTTCCTGGTGGGAGAAGGAGCCGGACGTTTGCCTTTTCGGCAAGAGGCTCTGCCGCGGCCGAGCGCCATGAGATGTTGCGTCTCTGGGAAAGCACAGATCCCCAGTGCTGTTGTGCCTGTAGATAGGGTGCCAAGGCACCGTGAAGAGCAGCAAGAGCTTTCAGGGCTGGGCCCTTCCTTGTGGGAGAAGGAGCTGGACGTTTGCCTTTTCGGCAAGAGGCTCTGCCGCTGCCGAGCGCCATGAGATCTTGCGTCTCTGGGAAAGCACAGATCCCCACTGCTGTTGTGCCTGTAGGTAGGGTGCCAAGGCACCGTGAACAGCAGCAAGAGCTTTCAGGACTGGGCCCTTCCTTGTGGGAGAAGGAGCCGGACGTTTGCCTTTTCGGCAAGAGGCTCTGCCGCTGCCGAGCGCCATGAGCTCTTGCGTCTCTGGGAAAGCACAGATCCCCACTGCTGTTGTGCCTGTAGGTAGGGCGCCAAGGCACCGTGAAGAGCAGCAAGAGCTTTGAGGGCTGGGCCCTTCCTTGTGGGAGAAGGAGCCGGACGTTTGCCTTTTCGGCAAGAGGCTTTGCCGCGGCCTAGCGCCATGAGATCTTGCGTCTCTGGGAAAGCACAGATCCCCACTGCTGTTGTGCCTGTAGATAGGGCGCCAAGGCACCGTGAAGAGCAGCAACAGCTTTCAGGGCTGGGCCCTTCCTTGTGGGAGAAGGAGCCGGACGTTTGCCTTTTCGGCAAGAGGCTCTGCCGCGGCCGAGCGCCATGAGATCTTGCGTCTCTGGGAAAGCACAGATCCCCACTGCTGTTGTGCCTGTAGATAGGGCGCCAAGGCACCGTGAAGAGCAGCGAGAGCTTTCAGGGCTGGGCCCTTCCTTGTGGCAGAAGGAACCGGACGTTTGCCTTTTCGGCGGGAGGCTCTGCCGCGGCCTAGCGCCATGAGCTCTTGCGTCTCTGGGAAAGCACAGATCCCCACTGCTGCGTTGCCTGTAGATAGGGCGCCAAGGCACAGTGAAGAGCAGCAAGAGCTTTCAGGGCTGGGCCCTTCCTTGTGGGAGAAGGAGCCGGACGTTTGCCTTTTCGGCAAGAGGGTCTGCCGCGTCCGAGCGCCATGAGATGTTGCGTCTCTGGGAAAGCACAGATCCCCACTGCTGTTGTGCCTGTAGATAGGGTGCCAAGGCACCGTGAAGAGCAGCAAGAGCTTTCACGGCTGGGCCCTTCCTTGTGGGAGAAGGAGCCGGACGTTTGCCTTTTCGGCAAGAGGCTCTGCCGCTGCCGAGCGCCATGAGATCTTGCGTCTCTGGGAAAGCACAGATCCCCAGTGCTGTTGTGCCTGTAGGTAGGGTGCCAAGGCACCGTGAACAGCAGCAAGAGCTTTCAGGGCTGGGCCCTTCCTTGTGGGAGAAGGAGCCGGACGTTTGCCTTTTCGGCAAGAGGCTCTGCCACTGCCGAGCGCCATGAGCTCTTGCGTCTCTGGGAAAGCACAGATCCCCAGTGCTGTTGTGCCTGTAGGTAGGGCGCCAAGGCACCGTGAACAGCAGCAAGAGCTTTCAGGACTGGGCCCTTCCTTGTGGGAGAAGGAGCCGGACGTTTGCCTTTTCGGCAAGAGGCTCTGCCGCTGCCGAGCGCCATGAGCTCTTGCGTCTCTGGGAAAGCACAGATCCCCAGTGCTGTTGTGCCTGTAGGTAGGGCGCCAAGGCACCGTGAAGAGCAGCAAGAGCTTTGAGGGCTGGGCCCTTCCTTGTGGGAGAAGGAGCCGGACGTTTGCCTTTTCGGCAAGAGGCTTTGCCGCGGCCTAGCGCCATGAGATCTTGCATCTCTGGGAAAGCACAGATCCCCACTGCTGTTGTGCCTGTATATAGGGCGCCAAGGCACCGTGAAGAGCAGCAAGAGCTTTCAGGGCTGGGCCCTTCCTTGTGGGAGAAGGAGCCGGACGTTTGCCTTTTCGGCGAGAGGCTCTGCCGCGGCCGAGCGCCATGAGCTCTTGCGTCTCTGGGAAAGCACAGATCCCCAGTGCTGTTGTGCCTGTAGATAGGGCGCCAAGGGTAGGTGAAGAGCAGCAAGAGCTTTCAGGGCTGGGCCCTTCCCTGTGGGAGAAGGAGCCGGACGTTTGCCTTTTCGTCAAGAGGCTCTGCCGCGGCCGAGCGCCATGAGCTCTTGCGTCTCTGGGAAAGCACAGATCCCCAGTGCTGTTGTGCCTGTAGATAGGGCGCCAAGGCACCGTGAAGAGCAGCAAGAGCTTTCAGGGCTGGGCCCTTCCTTGTGGGAGAAGGAGCCGGACGTTTGCCTTTTCGGCAAGAGGCTCTGCCGCGGCCGAGCGCCATGAGATGTTGGGTCTCTGGGAAAGCACAGATCCCCACTGCTGTTGTGCCTGTAGGTAGGGCGCCAAGGGTAGGTGAAGAGCAGCAAGAGCTTTGAGGGCTGGGCCCTTCCTGGTGGGAGAAGGAGCCGGACGTTTGCCTTTTCGGCAAGAGGCTCTGCCGCGGCCGAGCGCCATGAGATGTTGCGTCTCTGGGAAAGCACAGATCCCCAGTGCTGTTGTGCCTGTAGATAGGGTGCCAAGGCACCGTGAAGAGCAGCAAGAGCTTTCAGGGCTGGGCCCTTCCTTGTGGGAGAAGGAGCTGGACGTTTGCCTTTTCGGCAAGAGGCTCTGCCGCTGCCGAGCGCCATGAGATCTTGCGTCTCTGGGAAAGCACAGATCCCCACTGCTGTTGTGCCTGTAGGTAGGGTGCCAAGGCACCGTGAACAGCAGCAAGAGCTTTCAGGACTGGGCCCTTCCTTGTGGGAGAAGGAGCCGGACGTTTGCCTTTTCGGCAAGAGGCTCTGCCGCTGCCAAGCGCCATGAGCTCTTGCGTCTCTGGGAAAGCACAGATCCCCAGTGCTGTTGTGCCTGTAGGTAGGGCGCCAAGGCACCGTGAAGAGCAGCAAGAGCTTTGAGGGCTGGGCCCTTCCTTGTGGGAGAAGGAGCCGGACGTTTGCCTTTTCGGCAAGAGGCTTTGCCGCGGCCTAGCGCCATGAGATCTTGCGTCTCTGGGAAAGCACAGATCCCCACTGCTGTTGTGCCTGTAGATAGGGCGCCAAGGCACCGTGAAGAGCAGCAACAGCTTTCAGGGCTGGGCCCTTCCTTGTGGGAGAAGGAGCCGGACGTTTGCCTTTTCGGCAAGAGGCTCTGCCGCGGCCGAGCGCCATGAGATCTTGCGTCTCTGGGAAAGCACAGATCCCCACTGCTGTTGTGCCTGTAGATAGGGCGCCAAGGCACCGTGAAGAGCAGCGAGAGCTTTCAGGGCTGGGCCCTTCCTTGTGGCAGAAGGAACCGGACGTTTGCCTTTTCGGCGGGAGGCTCTGCCGCGGCCTAGCGCCATGAGCTCTTGCGTCTCTGGGAAAGCACAGATCCCCACTGCTGCGTTGCCTGTAGATAGGGCGCCAAGGCACAGTGAAGAGCAGCAAGAGCTTTCAGGGCTGGGCCCTTCCTTGTGGGAGAAGGAGCCGGACGTTTGCCTTTTCGGCAAGAGGGTCTGCCGCGTCCGAGCGCCATGAGATGTTGCGTCTCTGGGAAAGCACAGATCCCCACTGCTGTTGTGCCTGTAGATAGGGTGCCAAGGCACCGTGAAGAGCAGCAAGAGCTTTCAGGGCTGGGCCCTTCCTTGTGGGAGAAGGAGCCGGACGTTTGCCTTTTCGGCAAGAGGCTCTGCCGCTGCCGAGCGCCATGAGCTCTTGCGTCTCTGGGAAAGCACAGATCCCCACTGCTGTTGTGCCTGTAGGTAGGGCGCCAAGGCACCGTGAACAGCAGCAAGAGCTTTCAGGGCTGGGCCCTTCCTTGTGGGAGAAGGAGCCGGACGTTTGCCTTTTCGGCAAGAGGCTCTGCCGCGGCCGAGCGCCATGAGCTCTTGCGTCTCTGGGAAAGCACAGATCCCCAGTGCTGTTGTGCCTGTAGGTAGGGCGCCAAGGCACCGTGAAGAGCAGCAAGAGCTTTCAGGGCTGGGCCCTTCCTTGTGGGAGAAGGAGCCGGACGTTTGCCTTTTCGGCAAGAGGCTCTGCCGCGGCCTAGCGCCATGAGATCTTGCATCTCTGGGAAAGCACAGATCCCCACTGCTGTTGTGCCTGTAGATAGGGCGCCAAGGCACCGTGAAGAGCAGCAACAGCTTTCAGGGCTGGGCCCTTCCTTGTGGGAGAAGGAGACGGACGTTTGCCTTTTTCGGCGGGAGGCTCTGCCGCGGCCGAGCGCCATGAGCTCTTGCGTCTCTGGGAAAGCACAGATCCCCACTGCTGCGTTGCCTGTAGATAGGGCGCCAAGGCACAGTGAAGAGCAGCAAGAGCTTTCAGGGCTGGGCCCTTCCTTGTGGGAGAAGGAGCCGGACGTTTGCCTTTTCGGCAAGAGGGTCTGCCGCGTCCGAGCGCCATGAGATGTTGCGTCTCTGGGAAAGCACAGATCCCCACTGCTGTTGTGCCTGTAGATAGGGTGCCAAGGCACCGTGAAGAGCAGCAAGAGCTTTCACGGCTGGGCCCTTCCTTGTGGGAGAAGGAGCCGGACGTTTGCCTTTTCGGCAAGAGGCTCTGCCGCTGCCGAGCGCCATGAGATCTTGCGTCTCTGGGAAAGCACAGATCCCCACTGCTGTTGTGCCTGTAGGTAGGGTGCCAAGGCACCGTGAACAGCAGCAAGAGCTTTCAGGGCTGGGCCCTTCCTTGTGGGAGAAGGAGCCGGACGTTTGCCTTTTCGGCAAGAGGCTCTGCCGCTGCCGAGCGCCATGAGCTCTTGCGTCTCTGGGAAAGCACAGATCCCCAGTGCTGTTGTGCCTGTAGGTAGGGCGCCAAGGCACCGTGAACAGCAGCAAGAGCTTTCAGGACTGGGCCCTTCCTTGTGGGAGAAGGAGCCGGACGTTTGCCTTTTCGGCAAGAGGCTCTGCCGCTGCCGAGCGCCATGAGCTCTTGCGTCTCTGGGAAAGCACAGATCCCCAGTGCTGTTGTGCCTGTAGGTAGGGCGCCAAGGCACCGTGAAGAGCAGCAAGAGCTTTGAGGGCTGGGCCCTTCCTTGTGGGAGAAGGAGCCGGACGTTTGCCTTTTCGGCAAGAGGCTTTGCCGCGGCCTAGCGCCATGAGATCTTGCATCTCTGGGAAAGCACAGATCCCCACTGCTGTTGTGCCTGTATATAGGGCGCCAAGGCACCGTGAAGAGCAGCAAGAGCTTTCAGGGCTGGGCCCTTCCTTGTGGGAGAAGGAGCCGGACGTTTGCCTTTTCGGCGAGAGGCTCTGCCGCGGCCGAGCGCCATGAGCTCTTGCGTCTCTGGGAAAGCACAGATCCCCAGTGCTGTTGTGCCTGTAGATAGGGCGCCAAGGGTAGGTGAAGAGCAGCAAGAGCTTTCAGGGCTGGGCCCTTCCCTGTGGGAGAAGGAGCCGGACGTTTGCCTTTTCGTCAAGAGGCTCTGCCGCGGCCGAGCGCCATGAGCTCTTGCGTCTCTGGGAAAGCACAGATCCCCAGTGCTGTTGTGCCTGTAGATAGGGCGCCAAGGCACCGTGAAGAGCAGCAAGAGCTTTCAGGGCTGGGCCCTTCCTTGTGGGAGAAGGAGCCGGACGTTTGCCTTTTCGGCAAGAGGCTCTGCCGCGGCCGAGCGCCATGAGCTCTTGCGTCTCTGGGAAAGCACAGATCCCCACTGCTGTTGTGCCTGTAGGTAGGGCGCCAAGGGTAGGTGAAGAGCAGCAAGAGCTTTGAGGGCTGGGCCCTTCCTGGTGGGAGAAGGAGCCGGACGTTTGCCTTTTCGGCAAGAGGCTCTGCCGCGGCCGAGCGCCATGAGATGTTGCGTCTCTGGGAAAGCACAGATCCCCAGTGCTGTTGTGCCTGTAGATAGGGTGCCAAGGCACCGTGAAGAGCAGCAAGAGCTTTCAGGGCTGGGCCCTTCCTTGTGGGAGAAGGAGCTGGACGTTTGCCTTTTCGGCAAGAGGCTCTGCCGCTGCCGAGCGCCATGAGATCTTGCGTCTCTGGGAAAGCACAGATCCCCACTGCTGTTGTGCCTGTAGGTAGGGTGCCAAGGCACCGTGAACAGCAGCAAGAGCTTTCAGGACTGGGCCCTTCCTTGTGGGAGAAGGAGCCGGACGTTTGCCTTTTCGGCAAGAGGCTCTGCCGCTGCCGAGCGCCATGAGCTCTTGCGTCTCTGGGAAAGCACAGATCCCCAGTGCTGTTGTGCCTGTAGGTAGGGCGCCAAGGCACCGTGAAGAGCAGCAAGAGCTTTGAGGGCTGGGCCCTTCCTTGTGGGAGAAGGAGCCGGACGTTTGCCTTTTCGGCAAGAGGCTTTGCCGCGGCCTAGCGCCATGAGATCTTGCGTCTCTGGGAAAGCACAGATCCCCACTGCTGTTGTGCCTGTAGATAGGGCGCCAAGGCACCGTGAAGAGCAGCAACAGCTTTCAGGGCTGGGCCCTTCCTTGTGGGAGAAGGAGCCGGACGTTTGCCTTTTCGGCAAGAGGCTCTGCCGCGGCCGAGCGCCATGAGATCTTGCGTCTCTGGGAAAGCACAGATCCCCACTGCTGTTGTGCCTGTAGATAGGGCGCCAAGGCACCGTGAAGAGCAGCGAGAGCTTTCAGGGCTGGGCCCTTCCTTGTGGCAGAAGGAACCGGACGTTTGCCTTTTCGGCGGGAGGCTCTGCCGCGGCCTAGCGCCATGAGCTCTTGCGTCTCTGGGAAAGCACAGATCCCCACTGCTGCGTTGCCTGTAGATAGGGCGCCAAGGCACAGTGAAGAGCAGCAAGAGCTTTCAGGGCTGGGCCCTTCCTTGTGGGAGAAGGAGCCGGACGTTTGCCTTTTCGGCAAGAGGGTCTGCCGCGTCCGAGCGCCATGAGATGTTGCGTCTCTGGGAAAGCACAGATCCCCACTGCTGTTGTGCCTGTAGATAGGGTGCCAAGGCACCGTGAAGAGCAGCAAGAGCTTTCAGGGCTGGGCCCTTCCTTGTGGGAGAAGGAGCCGGACGTTTGCCTTTTCGGCAAGAGGCTCTGCCGCTGCCGAGCGCCATGAGATCTTGCGTCTCTGGGAAAGCACAGATCCCCACTGCTGTTGTGCCTGTAGGTAGGGTGCCAAGGCACCGTGAACAGCAGCAAGAGCTTTCAGGGCTGGGCCCTTCCTTGTGGGAGAAGGAGCCGGACGTTTGCCTTTTCGGCAAGAGGCTCTGCCGCTGCCGAGCGCCATGAGCTCTTGCGTCTCTGGGAAAGCACAGATCCCCAGTGCTGTTGTGCCTGTAGGTAGGGCGCCAAGGCACCGTGAAGAGCAGCAAGAGCTTTCAGGGCTGGGCCCTTCCTTGTGGGAGAAGGAGCCGGACGTTTGCCTTTTCGGCAAGAGGCTCTGCCGCGGCCTAGCGCCATGAGATCTTGCATCTCTGGGAAAGCACAGATCCCCACTGCTGTTGTGCCTGTAGATAGGGCGCCAAGGCACCGTGAAGAGCAGCAACAGCTTTCAGGGCTGGGCCCTTCCTTGTGGGAGAAGGAGACGGACGTTTGCCTTTTCGGCGGGAGGCTCTGCCGCGGCCGAGCGCCATGAGCTCTTGCGTCTCTGGGAAAGCACAGATCCCCACTGCTGCGTTGCCTGTAGATAGGGCGCCAAGGCACAGTGAAGAGCAGCAAGAGCTTTCAGGGCTGGGCCCTTCCTTGTGGGAGAAGGAGCCGGACGTTTGCCTTTTCGGCAAGAGGCTCTGCCGCGGCCGAGCGCCATGAGATGTTGCGTCTCTGGGAAAGCACAGATCCCCACTGCTGTTGTGCCTGTAGATAGGGTGCCAAGGCACCGTGAAGAGCAGCAAGAGCTTTCAGGGCTGGGCCCTTCCTTGTGGGAGAAGGAGCCGGACGTTTGCCTTTTCGGCAAGAGGCTCTGCCGCTGCCGAGCGCCATGAGATGTTGCGTCTCTGGGAAAGCACAGATCCCCACTGCTGTTGTGCCTGTAGGTAGGGTGCCAAGGCACCGTGAACAGCAGCAAGAGCTTTCAGGGCTGGGCCCTTCCTTGTGGGAGAAGGAGCCGGACGTTTGCCTTTTCGGCAAGAGGCTCTGCCGCGGCCTAGCGCCATGAGCTCTTGCGTCTCTGGGAAAGCACAGATCCCCAGTGCTGTTGTGCCTGTAGGTAGGGCGCCAAGGCACCGTGAAGAGCAGCAAGAGCTTTCAGGGCTGGGCCCTTCCTTGTGGGAGAAGGTGCCGGACGTTTGCCTTTTCGGCAAGAGGCTCTGCCGCGGCCTAGCGCCATGAGATCTTGCATCTCTGGGAAAGCACAGATCATCAGTGCTGTTGTGCCTGTAGATAGGGCGCCAAGGCACCGTGAAGAGCAGCAACAGCTTTCAGGGCTGGGCCCTTCCTTGTGGGAGAAGGAGCCGGACGTTTGCCTTTTCGGCAAGAGGCTCTGCCGCGGCCGAGCGCCATGAGATCTTGCGTCTCTGGGAAAGCACAGATCCCCACTGCTGTTGTGCCTGTAGATAGGGCGCCAAGGCACCGTGAAGAGCAGCAAGAGCTTTCAGGGCTGGGCCCTTCCTTGTGGGAGAAGGAGCCGGACGTTTGCCTTTTCGGCAAGAGGCTCTGCCGCGGCCGAGCGCCATGAGATGTTGCGTCTCTGGGAAAGCACAGATCCCCAGTGCTGTTGTGCCTGTAGATAGGGTGCCAAGGCACCGTGAAGAGCAGCAAGAGCTTTCAGGGCTGGGCCCTTCCTTGTGGGAGAAGGAGCCGGACGTTTGCCTTTTCGGCAAGAGGCTCTGCCGCTGCCGAGCGCCATGAGATCTTGCGTCTCTGGGAAAGCACAGATCCCCACTGCTGTTGTGCCTGTAGGTAGGGTGCCAAGGCACCGTGAACAGCAGCAAGAGCTTTCAGGACTGGGCCCTTCCTTGTGGGAGAAGGAGCCGGACGGTTGCCTTTTCGGCAAGAGGCTCTGCCGCTGCCGAGCGCCATGAGCTCTTGCGTCTCTGGGAAAGCACAGATCCCCAGTGCTGTTGTGCCTGTAGGTAGGGCGCCAAGGCACCGTGAAGAGCAGCAAGAGCTTTGAGGGCTGGGCCCTTCCTTGTGGGAGAAGGAGCCGGACGTTTGCCTTTTCGGCAAGAGGCTTTGCCGCGGCCTAGCGCCATGAGATCTTGCATCTCTGGGAAACCACAGATCCCCACTGCTGTTGTGCCTGTAGGTAGGGCGCCAAGGCACCGTGAACAGCAGCAAGAGCTTTCAGGGCTGGGCCCTTCCTTGTGGGAGAAGGAGCCGGACGTTTGCCTTTTCGGCAAGAGGCTCTGCCGCTGCCGAGCGCCATGAGCTCTTGCGTCTCTGGGAAAGCACAGATCCCCAGTGCTGTTGTGCCTGTAGGTAGGGCGCCTAGGCACCGTGAAGAGCAGCAAGAGCTTTCAGGGCTGGGCCCTTCCTTGTGGGAGAAGGTGCCGGACGTTTGCCTTTTCGGCAAGAGGCTCTGTCGCGGCCTAGCGCCATGAGATCTTGCATCTCTGGGAAAGCACAGATCCCCACTGCTGCGGTGCCTGTAGATAGGGCGCCAAGGCACCGTGAAGAGCAGCAACAGCTTTCAGGGCTGGGCCCTTCCTTGTGGGAGAAGGAGCCGGACGTTTGCCTTTTCGGCGGGAGGCTCTGCCGCGGCCGAGCGCCATGAGATCTTGCGTCTCTGGGAAAGCACAGATCCCCACTGCTGTTGTGCCTGTAGATAGGGTGCCAAGGCACCGTGAAGAGCAGCAAGAGCTTTCAGGGCTGGGCCCTTCCTTGTGGGAGAAGGAGCCGGACGTTTGCCTTTTCGGCAAGAGGCTCTGCCGCTGCCGAGCGCCATGAGATCTTGCGTCTCTGGGAAAGCACAGATCCCCACTGCTGTTGTGCCTGTAGGTAGGGTGCCAAGGCACCGTGAACAGCAGCAAGAGCTTTCAGGGCTGGGCCCTTCCTTGTGGGAGAAGGAGCCGGACGTTTGCCTTTTCGGCAAGAGGCTCTGCCGCTGCCGAGCGCCATGAGCTCTTGCGTCTCTGGGAAAGCACAGATCCCCAGTGCTGTTGTGCCTGTAGGTAGGGCGCCAAGGCACCGTGAAGAGCAGCAAGAGCTTTCAGGGCTGGGCCCTTCCTTGTGGGAGAAGGAGCCGGACGTTTGCCTTTTCGGCAAGAGGCTCTGCCGCGGCCTAGCGCCATGAGATCTTGCATCTCTGGGAAAGCACAGATCCCCACTGCTGTTGTGCCTGTAGATAGGGCGCCAAGGCACCGTGAAGAGCAGCAACAGCTTTCAGGGCTGGGCCCTTCCTTGTGGGAGAAGGAGACGGACGTTTGCCTTTTCGGCGGGAGGCTCTGCCGCGGCCGAGCGCCATGAGCTCTTGCGTCTCTGGGAAAGCACAGATCCCCACTGCTGCGTTGCCTGTAGATAGGGCGCCAAGGCACAGTGAAGAGCAGCAAGAGCTTTCAGGGCTGGGCCCTTCCTTGTGGGAGAAGGAGCCGGACGTTTGCCTTTTCGGCAAGAGGCTCTGCCGCGGCCGAGCGCCATGAGATGTTGCGTCTCTGGGAAAGCACAGATCCCCACTGCTGTTGTGCCTGTAGATAGGGTGCCAAGGCACCGTGAAGAGCAGCAAGAGCTTTCAGGGCTGGGCCCTTCCTTGTGGGAGAAGGAGCCGGACGTTTGCCTTTTCGGCAAGAGGCTCTGCCGCTGCCGAGCGCCATGAGATGTTGCGTCTCTGGGAAAGCACAGATCCCCACTGCTGTTGTGCCTGTAGGTAGGGTGCCAAGGCACCGTGAACAGCAGCAAGAGCTTTCAGGGCTGGGCCCTTCCTTGTGGGAGAAGGAGCCGGACGTTTGCCTTTTCGGCAAGAGGCTCTGCCGCGGCCTAGCGCCATGAGCTCTTGCGTCTCTGGGAAAGCACAGATCCCCAGTGCTGTTGTGCCTGTAGGTAGGGCGCCAAGGCACCGTGAAGAGCAGCAAGAGCTTTCAGGGCTGGGCCCTTCCTTGTGGGAGAAGGTGCCGGACGTTTGCCTTTTCGGCAAGAGGCTCTGCCGCGGCCTAGCGCCATGAGATCTTGCATCTCTGGGAAAGCACAGATCATCAGTGCTGTTGTGCCTGTAGATAGGGCGCCAAGGCACCGTGAAGAGCAGCAACAGCTTTCAGGGCTGGGCCCTTCCTTGTGGGAGAAGGAGCCGGACGTTTGCCTTTTCGGCAAGAGGCTCTGCCGCGGCCGAGCGCCATGAGATCTTGCGTCTCTGGGAAAGCACAGATCCCCACTGCTGTTGTGCCTGTAGATAGGGCGCCAAGGCACCGTGAAGAGCAGCAAGAGCTTTCAGGGCTGGGCCCTTCCTTGTGGGAGAAGGAGCCGGACGTTTGCCTTTTCGGCAAGAGGCTCTGCCGCGGCCGAGCGCCATGAGATGTTGCGTCTCTGGGAAAGCACAGATCCCCAGTGCTGTTGTGCCTGTAGATAGGGTGCCAAGGCACCGTGAAGAGCAGCAAGAGCTTTCAGGGCTGGGCCCTTCCTTGTGGGAGAAGGAGCCGGACGTTTGCCTTTTCGGCAAGAGGCTCTGCCGCTGCCGAGCGCCATGAGATCTTGCGTCTCTGGGAAAGCACAGATCCCCACTGCTGTTGTGCCTGTAGGTAGGGTGCCAAGGCACCGTGAACAGCAGCAAGAGCTTTCAGGACTGGGCCCTTCCTTGTGGGAGAAGGAGCCGGACGGTTGCCTTTTCGGCAAGAGGCTCTGCCGCTGCCGAGCGCCATGAGCTCTTGCGTCTCTGGGAAAGCACAGATCCCCAGTGCTGTTGTGCCTGTAGGTAGGGCGCCAAGGCACCGTGAAGAGCAGCAAGAGCTTTGAGGGCTGGGCCCTTCCTTGTGGGAGAAGGAGCCGGACGTTTGCCTTTTCGGCAAGAGGCTTTGCCGCGGCCTAGCGCCATGAGATCTTGCATCTCTGGGAAAGCACAGATCCCCACTGCTGTTGTGCCTGTAGGTAGGGCGCCAAGGCACCGTGAACAGCAGCAAGAGCTTTCAGGGCTGGGCCCTTCCTTGTGGGAGAAGGAGCCGGACGTTTGCCTTTTCGGCAAGAGGCTCTGCCGCTGCCGAGCGCCATGAGCTCTTGCGTCTCTGGGAAAGCACAGATCCCCAGTGCTGTTGTGCCTGTAGGTAGGGCGCCTAGGCACCGTGAAGAGCAGCAAGAGCTTTCAGGGCTGGGCCCTTCCTTGTGGGAGAAGGTGCCGGACGTTTGCCTTTTCGGCAAGAGGCTCTGTCGCGGCCTAGCGCCATGAGATCTTGCATCTCTGGGAAAGCACAGATCCCCACTGCTGCGGTGCCTGTAGATAGGGCGCCAAGGCACCGTGAAGAGCAGCAACAGCTTTCAGGGCTGGGCCCTTCCTTGTGGGAGAAGGAGCCGGACGTTTGCCTTTTCGGCGGGAGGCTCTGCCGCGGCCGAGCGCCATGAGATCTTGCGTCTCTGGGAAAGCACAGATCCCCAGTGCTGTTGTGCCTGTAGATAGGGCGCCAAGGCACCGTGAAGAGCAGCAAGAGCTTTCAGGGCTGGGCCCTTCCCTGTGGGAGAAGGAACCGTATGTTTGCCTTTTCGGCAAGAGGCTCTGCCGCGGCCGAGCGCCATGAGATCTTGCGTCTCTGGGAAAGCACAGATCCCCACTGCTGTTGTGCCTGTAGATAGGGCGCCAAGGCACCGTGAAGAGCAGCAAGAGCTTTCAGGGCTGGGCCCTTCCTTGTGGGAGAAGGAGCCGGACGTTTGCCTTTTCGGCAAGAGGCTCTGCCGCGGCCGAGCGCCATGAGATGTTGCGTCTCTGGGAAAGCACAGATCCCCAGTGCTGTTGTGCCTGTAGATAGGGTGCCAAGGCACCGTGAAGAGCAGCAAGAGCTTTCAGGGCTGGGCCCTTCCTTGTGGGAGAAGGAGCTGGACGTTTGCCTTTTCGGCAAGAGGCTCTGCCGCGGCCGAGCGCCATGAGATCTTGCGTCTCTGGGAAAGCACAGATCCCCACTGCTGTTGTGCCTGTAGGTAGGGTGCCAAGGCACCGTGAACAGCAGCAAGAGCTTTCAGGACTGGGCCCTTCCTTGTGGGAGAAGGAGCCGGACGTTTGCCTTTTCGGCAAGAGGCTCTGCCGCTGCCGAGCGCCATGAGCTCTTGCGTCTCTGGGAAAGCACAGATCCCCAGTGCTGTTGTGCCTGTAGATAGGGCGCCAAGGCACCGTGAAGAGCAGCAAGAGCTTTGAGGGCTGGGCCCTTCCTTGTGGGAGAAGGAGCCGGACGTTTGCCTTTTCGGCAAGAGGCTCTGCCGCGGCCGAGCGCCATGAGATCTTGCATCTCTGGGAAAGCACAGATCCCCACTGCTGTTGTGCCTGTAGATAGGGCGCCAAGGCACCGTGAAGAGCAGCAACAGCTTTCAGGGCTGGGCCCTTCCTTGTGGGAGAAGGTGCCGGACGTTTGCCTTTTCGGCAAGAGGCTCTGCCGCGGCCGAGCGCCATGAGCTCTTGCGTCTCTGGGAAAGCACAGATCCCCACTGCTGTTGTGCCTGTAGATAGGGCGCCAAGGCACCGTGAAGAGCAGCAAGAGCTTTCAGGGCTGGGCCCTTCCTTGTGGCAGAAGGAACCGGACGTTTGCCTTTTCGGCAAGAGGCTCTGCCGCGGCCGAGCGCCATGAGATCTTGCGTCTCTGGGAAAGCACAGATCCCCACTGCTGTCATCCCTGTAGATAGGGCACCAAGGCACCGTGAAGAGCAGCAAGAGCTTTCAGGGCTGGGCCCTTCCTTGTGGGAGAAGGAGCCGGACGTTTGCCTTTTCGGCAAGAGGCTCTGCCGCGGCCGAGCGCCATGAGCTCTTGCGTCTCTGGGAAAGCACAGATCCCCAGTGCTGTTGTGCCTGTAGATAGGGCGCCAAGGCACCGTGAAGAGCAGCAAGAGCTTTCAGGGCTGGGCCCTTCCTTGTGGGAGAAGGAGCCGGACGTTTGCCTTTTCGGCAAGAGGCTCTGCCGCTGCCGAGCGCCATGAGCTCTTGCGTCTCTGGGAAAGCACAGATCCCCACTGCTGTTGTGCCTGTAGGTAGGGCGCCAAGGCACCGTGAAGAGCAGCAACAGCTTTCAGGGCTGGGCCCTTCCTTGTGGGAGAAGGAGCTGGACGTTTGCCTTTTCGGCAAGAGGCTCTGCCGCGGCCGAGCGCCATGAGCTCTTGCATCTCTGGGAAAGCACAGATCCCCAGTGCTGTTGTGCCTGTAGATAGGGCGCCAAGGCACCGTGAAGAGCAGCAAGAGCTTTCAGAGCTGGGCCCTTCCTTGTGGGAGAAGGAGCCGGACGTTTGCCTTTTCGGCAAGAGGCTCTGCCGCGGCCGAGCGCCATGAGATGTTGTGTCTCTGGGAAAGCACAGATCATCAGTGCTGTTGTGCCTGTAGATAGGGCGCCAAGGCACCGTGAAGAGCAGCAAGAGCTTTCAGGGCTGGGCCCTTCCTTTTGGGAGAAGGAGCCGGACGTTTGCCTTTTCAGCAAGAGGCTTTGCCGCGGCCGAGCGCCATGAGATGTTGCGTCTCTGGGAAAGCACAGATCCCCACTGCTGTTGTGCCTGTAGGTAGGGCGCCAAGGGTAGGGGAAGAGCAGCAACAGCTTTGAGGGCTGGGCCCTTCCTTGTGGGAGAAGGAGCCGGACGTTTGCCTTTTCGGCAAGAGGCTCTGCCGCTGCCGAGCGCCATGAGCTCTTGCGTCTCTGGGAAAGCACAGATCCCCACTGCTGTTGTGCCTGTAGGTAGGGCGCCAAGGCACAGTGAAGAGCAGCAAGAGCTTTCAGGGCTGGGCCCTTCCTTGTGGGAGAAGGAGCCGGACGTTTGCCTTTTCGGCAAGAGGCTCTGCCGCGGCCTAGCGCCATGAGCTCTTGCGTCTCTGGGAAAGCACAGATCCCCAGTGCTGTTGTGCCTGTAGGTAGGGCGCCAAGGCACAGTGAAGAGCAGCAAGAGCTTTCAGGGCTGGGCCCTTCCTTGTGGGAGAAGGAGCCGGACGTTTGCCTTTTCGGCAAGAGGCTCTGCCGCGGCCGAGCGCCATGAGATGTTGCGTCTCTGGGAAAGCACAGATCCCCACTGCTGTTGTGCCTGTAGATAGGGCGCCAAGGCACCGTGAAGAGCAGCAAGAGCTTTGAGGGCTGGGCCCTTCCTTGTGGGAGAAGGAGCCAGACGTTTGCCTTTACGGCAAGAGGCTCTGCCGCGGCCGAGCGCCATGAGATGTTGGGTCTCTGGGAAAGCACAGATCCCCAGTGCTGTTGTGCCTTAGGTAGGGCGCCAAGGCACAGTGAAGAGCAGCAAGAGCTTTCAGGGCTGGGCCCTTCCTTGTGGGAGAAGGAGCCGGACGTTTGCCTTTTCGGCAAGAGGCTCTGCCGCGGCCAAGCGCCATGAGATCTTGCTTCTCTGGGAAAGCACAGATCCCCAGTGCTGTTGTCCCTGTAGGTAGGGCGCCAAGGCACCGTGAAGAGCAGCAAGATCTTTCAGGGCTGGGCCCTTCCTTGTGGGAGAAGGAGCCGGACGTTTGCCTTTTCGGCAAGAGGCTCTGCCGCGGCCGAGCGCCATGAGATCTTGCGTCTCTGGGAAAGCACAGATCCCCACTGCTGTTGTGCCTGTAGATAGAGCGCCAAGGCACAGTGAAGAGCAGCAAGAGCTTTCAGGGCTGGGCCCTTCCTGGTGGGAGAAGGAGCCGGACGTTTGCCTTTTCGGCAAGAGGCTCTGCCGCTGCCGAGCGCCATGAGATGTTGGGTCTCTGGGAAAGCACAGATCCCCAGTGCTGTTGTGCCTGTAGGTAGGGCGCCAAGGCACCGTGAAGAGCAGCAAGAGCTTTCAGGGCTGGGCCCTTCCTTGTGGGAGAAGGAGCCGGACGTTTGCCTTTTCGGCAAGAGGCTTTTCCGCGGCCTAGCGCCATGAGATCTTGCATCTCTGGAAAAGCACAGATCCCCACTGCTGTTGTGCCTGTAGATAGGGCACCAAGGCACCGTGAAGAGCAGCAACAGCTTTCAGGGCTGGGCCCTTCCTTGTGGGAGAAGGAGCCGGACGTTTGCCTTTTCGACAAGAGGCTCTGCCGCTGCCGAGCGCCATGAGCTCTTGCGTCTCTGGGAAAGCACAGATCCCCACTGCTGTTGTGCCTGTAGGTAGAGCGCCAAGGCACCGTGAAGAGCAGCAAGAGCTTTGAGGGCTGGGCCCTTCCTTGTGGGAGAAGGAGCCGGACGTTTGCCTTTTCGGCAAGAGGCTTGCCGCTGCCGAGCGCCATGAGATGTTGGGTATCTGGGAAAGCACAGATCCCCAGTGCTGTTGTGCCTGTAGGTAGGGCGCCAAGGCACAGTGAAGAGCAGCAAGAGCTTTCAGGGCTGGGCCCTTCCTTGTGGGAGAAGGAGCCGGACGTTTGCCTTTTCGGCAAGAGGCTCTGCCGCTGCCGAGCGCCATGAGATGTTGGGTCTCTGGGAAAGCACAGATCCCCAGTGCTGTTGTGCCTTAGGTAGGGCACCAAGGCACAGTGAAGAGCAGCAAGAGCTTTCAGGGCTGGGCCCTTCCTTGTGGGAGAAGGAGCCGGACGTTTGCCTTTTCGGCGAGAGGCTCTGCCGCGGCCGAGCGCCATGAGATCTTTCGTCTCTGGGAAAGCACAGATCCCCACTGCTGCGGTGCCTGTAGATAGGGCGCCAAGGCACCGTGAAGAGCAGCAAGAGCTTTCAGGGCTGGGCCCTTCCTTGTGGCAGAAGGAACCGGACGTTTGCCTTTTCGGCAAGAGGCTCTGCCGCGGCCGAGCGCCATGAGATCTTGCGTCTCTGGGAAAGCACAGATCCCCACTGCTGTCATCCCTGTAGATAGGGCACCAAGGCACCGTGAAGAGCAGCAAGAGCTTTCAGGGCTGGGCCCTTCCTTGTGGGAGAAGGAGCCGGACGTTTGCCTTTTCGGCAAGAGGCTCTGCCGCGGCCGAGCGCCATGAGCTCTTGCGTCTCTGGGAAAGCACAGATCCCCAGTGCTGTTGTGCCTGTAGATAGGGCGCCAAGGCACCGTGAAGAGCAGCAAGAGCTTTCAGGGCTGGGCCCTTCCTTGTGGGAGAAGGAGCCGGACGTTTGCCTTTTCGGCAAGAGGCTCTGCCGCTGCCGAGCGCCATGAGCTCTTGCGTCTCTGGGAAAGCACAGATCCCCACTGCTGTTGTGCCTGTAGGTAGGGCGCCAAGGCACCGTGAAGAGCAGCAAGAGCTTTGAGGGTTGGGCCCTTCCTTGTGGGAGAAGGAGCTGGATGTTTGCCTTTTCGGCAAGAGGCTCTGCCGCGGCCGAGCGCCATGAGCTCTTGCATCTCTGGGAAAGCACAGATCCCCAGTGCTGTTGTGCCTGTAGATAGGGCGCCAAGGCACCGTGAAGAGCAGCAAGAGCTTTCAGAGCTGGGCCCTTCCTTGTGGGAGAAGGAGCCGGACGTTTGCCTTTTCGGCAAGAGGCTCTGCCGCGGCCGAGCGCCATGAGATGTTGTGTCTCTGGGAAAGCACAGATCATCAGTGCTGTTGTGCCTGTAGATAGGGCGCCAAGGCACCGTGAAGAGCAGCAAGAGCTTTCAGGGCTGGGCCCTTCCTTTTGGGAGAAGGAGCCGGACGTTTGCCTTTTCAGCAAGAGGCTTTGCCGCGGCCGAGCGCCATGAGATGTTGCGTCTCTGGGAAAGCACAGATCCCCACTGCTGTTGTGCCTGTAGGTAGGGCGCCAAGGGTAGGGGAAGAGCAGCAACAGCTTTCAGGGCTGGGCCCTTCCTTGTGGGAGAAGGAGCCGGACGTTTGCCTTTTCGGCAAGAGGCTCTGCCGCTGCCGAGCGCCATGAGCTCTTGCGTCTCTGGGAAAGCACAGATCCCCACTGCTGTTGTGCCTGTAGGTAGGGCGCCAAGGCACAGTGAAGAGCAGCAAGAGCTTTCAGGGCTGGGCCCTTCCTTGTGGGAGAAGGAGCCGGACGTTTGCCTTTTCGGCAAGAGGCTCTGCCGCGGCCTAGCGCCATGAGCTCTTGCGTCTCTGGGAAAGCACAGATCCCCAGTGCTGTTGTGCCTGTAGGTAGGGCGCCAAGGCACAGTGAAGAGCAGCAAGAGCTTTCAGGGCTGGGCCCTTCCTTGTGGGAGAAGGAGCCGGACGTTTGCCTTTTCGGCAAGAGGCTCTGCCGCGGCCGAGCGCCATGAGATGTTGGGTCTCTGGGAAAGCACAGATCCCCAGTGCTGTTGTGCCTGTAGATAGGGCGCCAAGGCACCGTGAAGAGCAGCAAGAGCTTTGAGGGCTGGGCCCTTCCTTGTGGGAGAAGGAGCCAGACGTTTGCCTTTACGGCAAGAGGCTCTGCCGCGGCCGAGCGCCATGAGATGTTGGGTCTCTGGGAAAGCACAGATCCCCAGTGCTGTTGTGCCTTAGGTAGGGCGCCAAGGCACAGTGAAGAGCAGCAAGAGCTTTCAGGGCTGGGCCCTTCCTTGTGGGAGAAGGAGCCGGACGTTTGCCTTTTCGGCAAGAGGCTCTGCCGCGGCCAAGCGCCATGAGATCTTGCTTCTCTGGGAAAGCACAGATCCCCAGTGCTGTTGTCCCTGTAGGTAGGGCGCCAAGGCACCGTGAAGAGCAGCAAGATCTTTCAGGGCTGGGCCCTTCCTTGTGGGAGAAGGAGCCGGACGTTTGCCTTTTCGGCAAGAGGCTCTGCCGCGGCCGAGCGCCATGAGATCTTGCGTCTCTGGGAAAGCACAGATCCCCACTGCTGTTGTGCCTGTAGATAGAGCGCCAAGGCACAGTGAAGAGCAGCAAGAGCTTTCAGGGCTGGGCCCTTCCTGGTGGGAGAAGGAGCCGGACGTTTGCCTTTTCGGCAAGAGGCTCTGCCGCTGCCGAGCGCCATGAGATGTTGGGTCTCTGGGAAAGCACAGATCCCCAGTGCTGTTGTGCCTGTAGGTAGGGCGCCAAGGCACCGTGAAGAGCAGCAAGAGCTTTCAGGGCTGGGCCCTTCCTTGTGGGAGAAGGAGCCGGACGTTTGCCTTTTCGGCAAGAGGCTTTTCCGCGGCCTAGCGCCATGAGATCTTGCATCTCTGGAAAAGCACAGATCCCCACTGCTGTTGTGCCTGTAGATAGGGCACCAAGGCACCGTGAAGAGCAGCAACAGCTTTCAGGGCTGGGCCCTTCCTTGTGGGAGAAGGAGCCGGACGTTTGCCTTTTCGACAAGAGGCTCTGCCGCTGCCGAGCGCCATGAGCTCTTGCGTCTCTGGGAAAGCACAGATCCCCACTGCTGTTGTGCCTGTAGGTAGAGCGCCAAGGCACCGTGAAGAGCAGCAAGAGCTTTGAGGGCTGGGCCCTTCCTTGTGGGAGAAGGAGCCGGACGTTTGCCTTTTCGGCAAGAGGCTTGCCGCTGCCGAGCGCCATGAGATGTTGGGTATCTGGGAAAGCACAGATCCCCAGTGCTGTTGTGCCTGTAGGTAGGGCGCCAAGGCACAGTGAAGAGCAGCAAGAGCTTTCAGGGCTGGGCCCTTCCTTGTGGGAGAAGGAGCCGGACGTTTGCCTTTTCGGCAAGAGGCTCTGCCGCTGCCGAGCGCCATGAGATGTTGGGTCTCTGGGAAAGCACAGATCCCCAGTGCTGTTGTGCCTTAGGTAGGGCACCAAGGCACAGTGAAGAGCAGCAAGAGCTTTCAGGGCTGGGCCCTTCCTTGTGGGAGAAGGAGCCGGACGTTTGCCTTTTCGGCAAGAGGCTTTGCCGCGGCCGAGCGCCATGAGACGTTGCGTCTCTGGGAAAGCACAGATCCCCAGTGCTGTTGTGCCTGTATATAGGGCGCCAAGGCACCGTGAAGAGCAGCAAGAGCTTTCAGGGCTGGGCCCTTCCTTGTGGGAGAAGGAGCCGGACGTTTGCCTTTTCGGCGAGAGGCTCTGCCGCGGCCGAGCGCCATGAGATCTTTCGTCTCTGGGAAAGCACAGATCCCCACTGCTGCGGTGCCTGTAGGTAGGGCGCCAAGGGTAGGTGAAGAGCAGCAAGAGCTTTCAGGGCTGGGCCCTTCCCTGTGGGAGAAGGAGCCGGACGTTTGCCTTTTCGTCAAGAGGCTCTGCCGCGGCCGAGCGCCATGAGCTCTTGCGTCTCTGGGAAAGCACAGATCCCCAGTGCTGTTGTGCCTGTAGATAGGGCGCCAAGGCACCGTGAAGAGCAGCAAGAGCTTTGAGGGCTGGGCCCTTCCTTGTGGGAGAAGGAGCCGGACGTTTGCCTTTTCGGCAAGAGGCTCTGCCGCGGCCGAGCGCCATGAGCTCTTGCGTCTCTGGGAAAGCACAGATCCCCAGTGCTGTTGTGCCTGTAGGTAGGGCGCCAAGGCACCGTGAAGAGCAGCAAGAGCTTTGAGGGCTGGGCCCTTCCTTGTGGGAGAAGGAGCCGGACGTTTGCCTTTTCGGCAAGAGGCTCTGCCGCTGCCGAGCGCCATGAGCTCTTGCATCTCTGGGAAAGCACAGATCCCCACTGCTGTTGTGCCTGTAGATAGGGCGCCAAGGCACCGTGAAGAGCAGCAAGAGCTTTCAGGGCTGGGCCCTTCCTTTTGGGAGAAGGAGCCGGACGTTTGCCTTTTCAGCAAGAGGCTTTGCCGCGGCCGAGCGCCATGAGATCTTGCGTCTCTGGGAAAGCACAGATCCCCACTGCTGTTGTGCCTGTAGGTAGGGCGCCAAGGGTAGGGGAAGAGCAGCAACAGCTTTCAGGGCTGGGCCCTTCCTTGTGGGAGAAGGAGCCGGACGTTTGCCTTTTCGGCAAGAGGCTCTGCCGCTGCCGAGCGCCATGAGCTCTTGCGTCTCTGGGAAAGCACAGATCCCCACTGCTGTTGTGCCTGTAGGTAGGGCGCCAAGGCACAGTGAAGAGCAGCAAGAGCTTTGAGGGCTGGGCCCTTCCTTGTGGGAGAAGGAGCCGGACGTTTGCCTTTTCGGCAAGAGGCTCTGCCGCGGCCTAGCGCCATGAGATCTTGCATCTCTGGGAAAGCACAGATCCCCAGTGCTGTTGTGCCTGTAGGTAGGGCGCCAAGGCACAGTGAAGAGCAGCAAGAGCTTTCAGGGCTGGGCCCTTCCTTGTGGGAGAAGGAGCCGGACGTTTGCCTTTTCGGCAAGAGGCTCTGCCGCTGCCGAGCCCCATGAGATGTTGGGTCTCTGGGAAAGCACAGATCCCCAGTGCTGTTGTGCCTGTAGATAGGGCGCCAAGGCACCGTGAAGAGCAGCAAGAGCTTTGAGGGCTGGGCCCTTCCTTGTGGGAGAAGGAGCCGGACGTTTGCCTTTTCGGCAAGAGGCTCTGCCGCGGCCGAGCGCCATGAGATGTTGGGTCTCTGGGAAAGCACAGATCTCCACTGCTGTTGTGCCTTAGGTAGGGCGCCAAGGCACAGTGAAGAGCAGCAAGAGCTTTCAGGGCTGGGCCCTTCCTTGTGGGAGAAGGAGCCGGACGTTTGCCTTTTCGGCAAGAGGCTCTGCCGCGGCCGAGCGCCATGAGATCTTGCTTCTCTGGGAAAGCACAGATCCCCACTGCTGTTGTCCCTGTAGGTAGGGCGCCAAGGCACCGTGAAGACCAGCAAGATCTTTCAGGGCTGGGCCCTTCCTTGTGGGAGAAGGAGCCGGACGTTTGCCTTTTCGGCAAGACGCTCTGCCGCGGCCGAGCGCCATGAGATCTTGCGTCTCTGGGAAAGCACAGATCCCCACTGCTGTTGTGCCTGTAGATAGAGCGCCAAGGCACCGTGAAGAGCAGCAAGAGCTTTCAGGGCTGGGCCCTTCCTGGTGGGAGAAGGAGCCGGACGTTTGCCTTTTCGGCAAGAGGCTCTGCCGCTGCCGAGCGCCATGAGATGTTGGGTCTCTGGGAAAGCACAGATCCCCAGTGCTGTTGTGCCTGTAGGTAGGGCGCCAAGGCACCGTGAAGAGCAGCAAGAGCTTTCAGGGCTGGGCCCTTCCTTGTGGGAGAAGGAGCCGGACGTTTGCCTTTTCGGCAAGAGGCTTTGCCGCGGCCTAGCGCCATGAGATCTTGCATCTCTGGGAAAGCACAGATCCCCACTGCTGTTGTGCCTGTAGATAGGGCGCCAAGGCACCATGAAGAGCAGCAAGAGCTTTCAGGGCTGGGCCCTTCCTTGTGGGAGAAGGAGCCGGACGTTTGCCTTTTCGACAAGAGGCTCTGCCGCTGCCGAGCGCCATGAGCTCTTTCGTCTCTGGGAAAGCACAGATCCCCAGTGCTGTTGTGCCTGTAGGTAGAGCGCCAAGGCACCGTGAAGAGCAGCAAGAGCTTTCAGGGCTGGGCCCTTCCTTGTGGGAGAAGGAGCCGGACGTTTGCCTTTTCGGCAAGAGGCTCTGCCGCTGCCGAGCGCCATGAGATGTTGGGTCTCTGGGAAAGCACAGATCCCCACTGCTGTTGTGCCTGTAGATAGGGCGCCAAGGCACCGTGAAGAGCAGCAAGAGCTTTCAGGGCTGGGCCCTTCCTTGTGGGAGAAGGAACCGGACGTTTGCCTTTTCGGCAAGAGGCTTTGCCGCGGCCGAGCGCCATGAGATCTTGCGTCTCTGGGAAAGCACAGATCCCCAGTGCTGTTGTGCCTGTAGATAGAACGCCAAGGCACCGTGAAGAGCAGCAAGAGCTTTCAGGGCTGGGCCCTTCCTTGTGGGAGAAGGAGCCGGACGTTTGCCTTTTCGGCAAGAGGCTCTGCCGCTGCCGAGCGCCATGAGATTTTGGGTCTCTGGGAAAGCACAGATCCCCAGTGCTGTTGTGCCTGTAGATAGGGCGCCAAGGCACCGTGAAGAGCAGCAAGAGCTTTCAGGGCTGGGCCCTTCCTTGTGGGAGAAGGAGCCGGACGTTTGCCTTTTCGGCAAGAGGCTTTGCCGCGGCCTAGCGCCATGAGATCTTGCATCTCTGGGAAAGCACAGATCCCCAGTGCTGTTGTGCCTGTAGGTAGGGCGCCAAGGCACCGTGAAGAGCAGCAAGAGCTTTCAGGGCTGGGCCCTTCCTTGTGGGAGAAGGAGCCGGACGTTTGCCTTTTCGGCAAGAGGCTCTGCCGCTGCCGAGCGCCATGAGATCTTGCGTCTCTGGGAAAGCACAGATCCCCACTGCTGTTGTGCCTGTAGGTAGAGCGCCAAGGCACCGTGAAGAGCAGCAAGAGCTTTCAGGGCTGGGCCCTTCCTTGTGGGAGAAGGAGACGGACGTTTGCCTTTTCGGCAAGAGGCTCTGCCGCTGCCGAGCGCCATGAGATGTTGGGTCTCTGGGAAAGCACAGATCCCCAGTGCTGTTGTGCCTGTAGGTAGGGTGCCAAGGCACAGTGAAGAGCAGCAAGAGCTTTCAGGGCTGGGCCCTTCCTTGTGGGAGAAGGAGCCGGACGTTTGCCTTTTCGGCAAGAGGCTCTGCCGCGGCCGAGCGCCATGAGCTCTTGCGTCTCTGGGAAAGCACAGATCCCCACTGCTGTTGTGCCTGTAGGTAGGGCGCAAAGGCACCGTGAAGAGCAGCAAGAGCTTTCAGGGCTGGGCCCTTCCTTGTGGGAGAATGAGCCGGACGGTTGCCTTTTCGGCAAGAGGATTTGCCGCGGCCTAGCACCATGAGATCTTGCATCTCTGGGAAAGCACAGATCCCCAGTGCTGTTGTGCCTGTAGGTAGGGCGCCAAGGCACCGTGAAGAGCAGCAAGAGCTTTCAGGGCTGGGCCCTTCCTTGTGGGAGAAGGAGCCGGACGTTTGCCTTTTCGGCAAGAGGCTCTGCCGCTGCCGAGCGCCATGAGCTCTTGCGTCTCTGGGAAAGCACAGATCCCCACTGCTGTTGTGCCTGTAGGTAGGGCGCCAAGGCACAGTGAAGAGCAGCAAGAGCTTTCAGGGCTGGGCCCTTCCTTGTGGGAGAAGGAGCCGGACGTTTGCCTTTTCGGCAAGAGGCTCTGCCGCGGCCTAGCGCCATGAGCTCTTGCGTCTCTGGGAAAGCACAGATCCCCAGTGCTGTTGTGCCTGTAGGTAGGGCGCCAAGGCACAGTGAAGAGCAGCAAGAGCTTTCAGGGCTGGGCCCTTCCTTGTGGGAGAAGGAGCCGGACGTTTGCCTTTTCGGCAAGAGGCTCTGCCGCGGCCGAGCGCCATGAGATGTTCCGTCTCTGGGAAAGCACAGATCCCCAGTGCTGTTGAGCCTGTAGATAGGGCGCCAAGGCACCGTGAAGAGCAGCAAGAGCTTTGAGGGCTGGGCCCTTCCTTGTGGGAGAAGGAGCCAGACGTTTGCCTTTTCGGCAAGAGGCTCTGCCGCGGCCGAGCGCCATGAGATGTTGGGTCTCTGGGAAAGCACAGATCCCCAGTGCTGTTGTGCCTTAGGTAGGGCGCCAAGGCACAGTGAAGAGCAGCAAGAGCTTTCAGGGCTGGGCCCTTCCTTGTGGGAGAAGGAGCCGGACGTTTGCCTTTTCGGCAAGAGGCTCTGCCGCGGCCAAGCGCCATGAGATGTTGGGTCTCTGGGAAAGCACAGATCCCCAGTGCTGTTGTGCCTTAGGTAGGGCACCAAGGCACAGTGAAGAGCAGCAAGAGCTTTCAGGGCTGGGCCCTTCCTTGTGGGAGAAGGAGCCGGACGTTTGCCTTTTCGGCAAGAGGCTTTGCCGCGGCCGAGCGCCATGAGACGTTGCGTCTCTGGGAAAGCACAGATCCCCAGTGCTGTTGTGCCTGTATATAGGGCGCCAAGGCACCGTGAAGAGCAGCAAGAGCTTTCAGGGCTGGGCCCTTCCTTGTGGGAGAAGGAGCCGGACGTTTGCCTTTTCGGCAAGAGGCTCTGCCGCGGCCGAGCGCCATGAGCTCTTGCGTCTCTGGGAAAGCACAGATCCCCACTGCTGCGGTGCCTGTAGATAGGGCGCCAAGGGTAGGTGAAGAGCAGCAAGAGCTTTCAGGGCTGGGCCCTTCCCTGTGGGAGAAGGAGCCGGACGTTTGCCTTTTCGTCAAGAGGCTCTGCCGCGGCCGAGCGCCATGAGCTCTTGCGTCTCTGGGAAAGCACAGATCCCCAGTGCTGTTGTGCCTGTAGATAGGGCGCCAAGGCACCGTGAAGAGCAGCAAGAGCTTTGAGGGCTGGGCCCTTCCTTGTGGGAGAAGGAGCCGGACGTTTGCCTTTTCGGCAAGAGGCTCTGCAGCGGCCGAGCGCCATGAGATCTTGCGTCTCTGGGAAAGCACAGATCCCCAGTGCTGTTGTGCCTGTAGGTAGGGCGCCAAGGCACCGTGAAGAGCAGCAAGAGCTTTGAGGGCTGGGCCCTTCCTTGTGGGAGAAGGAGCCGGACGTTTGCCTTTTCGGCAAGAGGCTCTGCCGCTGCCGAGCGCCATGAGCTCTTGCATCTCTGGGAAAGCACAGATCCCCAGTGCTGTTGTGCCTGTAGATAGGGCGCCAAGGCACCGTGAAGAGCAGCAAGAGCTTTCAGAGCTGGGCCCTTCCTTGTGGGAGAAGGAGCCGGACGTTTGCCTTTTCAGCAAGAGGCTTTGCCGCGGCCGAGCGCCATGAGATCTTGCGTCTCTGGGAAAGCACAGATCCCCAGTGCTGTTGTGCCTGTAGGTAGGGCGCCAAGGGTAGGGGAAGAGCAGCAACAGCTTTCAGGGCTGGGCCCTTCCTTGTGGGAGAAGGAGCCGGACGTTTGCCTTTTCGGCAAGAGGCTCTGCCGCTGCCGAGCGCCATGAGCTCTTGCGTCTCTGGGAAAGCACAGATCCCCACTGCTGTTGTGCCTGTAGGTAGGGCGCCAAGGCACAGTGAAGAGCAGCAAGAGCTTTCAGGGCTGGGCCCTTCCTTGTGGGAGAAGGAGCCGGACGTTTGCCTTTTCGGCAAGAGGCTCTGCCGCGGCCTAGCGCCATGAGATCTTGCATCTCTGGGAAAGCACAGATCCCCAGTGCTGTTGTGCCTGTAGGTAGGGCGCCAAGGCACAGTGAAGAGCAGCAAGAGCTTTCAGGGCTGGGCCCTTCCTTGTGGGAGAAGGAGCCGGACGTTTGCCTTTTCGGCAAGAGGCTCTGCCGCGGCCGAGCGCCATGAGATCTTGCGTCTCTGGGAAAGCACAGATCCCCACTGCTGTTGTGCCTGTAGGTAGGGCGCCAAGGCACCGTGAAGAGCAGCAAGAGCTTTCAGGGCTGGGCCCTTCCTTGTGGGAGAAGGAGCCGGACGTTTGCCTTTTCGGCAAGAGGCTTTGCCGCGGCCTAGCGCCATGAGATGTTGGGTCTCTGGGAAAGCACAGATCCCCAGTGCTGTTGTGCCTGTAGATAGGGCGCCAAGGCACCGTGAAGAGCAGCAAGAGCTTTCAGGGCTGGGCCCTTCCTTGTGGGAGAAGGAGCCGGACGTTTGCCTTTTCGGCAAGAGGCTTTGCCGCGGCCGAGCGCCATGAGCTCTTGCGTCTCTGGGAAAGCACAGATCCCCAGTGCTGTTGTGCCTGTAGATAGGGCGCCAAGGCACCGTGAAGAGCAGCAAGAGCTTTCAGGGCTGGGCCCTTCCTTGTGGGAGAAGGAGCCGGACGTTTGCCTTTTCGGCAAGAGGCTTGCCGCGGCCGAGCGCCATGAGATGTTGCGTCTCTGGGAAAGCACAGATCCCCAGTGCTGTTGTGCCTGTAGATAGGGTGCCAAGGAACCGTGAAGAGCAGCAAGAGCTTTCAGGGCTGGGCCCTTCCTTGTGGGAGAAGGAGCCGGACGTTTGCCTTTTCGGCAAGAGGCTTGCCGCGGCCGAGCGCCATGAGATGTTGCGTTTCTGGGAAAGCACAGATCCCCACTGCTGTCATCCCTATAGATAGGGCACCAAGGCACCGTGAAGAGCAGCAAGAGCTTTCAGGGCTGGGCCCTTCCTTGTGGGAGAAGGAGCCGGACGTTTGCCTTTTCGGCAAGAGGCTCTGCCGCGGCCGAGCGCCATGAGCTCTTGCGTCTCTGGGAAAGCACAGATCCCCAGTGCTGTTGTGCCTGTAGATAGGGCGCCAAGGCACCGTGAAGAGCAGCAAGAGCTTTCAGGGCTGGGCCCTTCCTTGTGGGAGAAGGAGCCGGACGTTTGCCTTTTCGGCAAGAGGCTCTGCCGCTGCCGAGCGCCATGAGCTCTTGCGTCTCTGGGAAAGCACAGATCCCCACTGCTGTTGTGCCTGTAGGTAGGGCGCCAAGGCACCGTGAAGAGCAGCAAGAGCTTTGAGGGTTGGGCCCTTCCTTGTGGGAGAAGGAGCTGGACGTTTGCCTTTTCGGCAAGAGGCTCTGCCGCGGCCGAGCGCCATGAGCTCTTGCATCTCTGGGAAAGCACAGATCCCCAGTGCTGTTGTGCCTGTAGATAGGGCGCCAAGGCACCGTGAAGAGCAGCAAGAGCTTTCAGAGCTGGGCCCTTCCTTGTGGGAGAAGGAGCCGGACGTTTGCCTTTTCGGCAAGAGGCTCTGCCGCGGCCGAGCGCCATGAGATGTTGTGTCTCTGGGAAAGCACAGATCATCAGTGCTGTTGTGCCTGTAGATAGGGCGCCAAGGCACCGTGAAGAGCAGCAAGAGCTTTCAGGGCTGGGCCCTTCCTTTTGGGAGAAGGAGCCGGACGTTTGCCTTTTCAGCAAGAGGCTTTGCCGCGGCCGAGCGCCATGAGATCTTGCGTCTCTGGGAAAGCACAGATCCCCACTGCTGTTGTGCCTGTAGGTAGGGCGCCAAGGGTAGGGGAAGAGCAGCAACAGCTTTCAGGGCTGGGCCCTTCCTTGTGGGAGAAGGAGCCGGACGTTTGCCTTTTCGGCAAGAGGCTCTGCCGCTGCCGAGCGCCATGAGCTCTTGCGTCTCTGGGAAAGCACAGATCCCCACTGCTGTTGTGCCTGTAGGTAGGGCGCCAAGGCACAGTGAAGAGCAGCAAGAGCTTTCAGGGCTGGGCCCTTCCTTGTGGGAGAAGGAGCCGGACGTTTGCCTTTTCGGCAAGAGGCTCTGCCGCGGCCTAGCGCCATGAGCTCTTGCGTCTCTGGGAAAGCACAGATCCCCAGTGCTGTTGTGCCTGTAGGTAGGGCGCCAAGGCACAGTGAAGAGCAGCAAGAGCTTTCAGGGCTGGGCCCTTCCTTGTGGGAGAAGGAGCCGGACGTTTGCCTTTTCGGCAAGAGGCTCTGCCGCGGCCGAGCGCCATGAGATGTTGGGTCTCTGGGAAAGCACAGATCCCCAGTGCTGTTGTGCCTGTAGATAGGGCGCCAAGGCACCGTGAAGAGCAGCAAGAGCTTTGAGGGCTGGGCCCTTCCTTGTGGGAGAAGGAGCCAGACGTTTGCCTTTACGGCAAGAGGCTCTGCCGCGGCCGAGCGCCATGAGATGTTGGGTCTCTGGGAAAGCACAGATCCCCAGTGCTGTTGTGCCTTAGGTAGGGCGCCAAGGCACAGTGAAGAGCAGCAAGAGCTTTCAGGGCTGGGCCCTTCCTTGTGGGAGAAGGAGCCGGACGTTTGCCTTTTCGGCAAGAGGCTCTGCCGCGGCCAAGCGCCATGAGATCTTGCTTCTCTGGGAAAGCACAGATCCCCAGTGCTGTTGTCCCTGTAGGTAGGGCGCCAAGGCACCGTGAAGAGCAGCAAGATCTTTCAGGGCTGGGCCCTTCCTTGTGGGAGAAGGAGCCGGACGTTTGCCTTTTCGGCAAGAGGCTCTGCCGCGGCCGAGCGCCATGAGATCTTGCGTCTCTGGGAAAGCACAGATCCCCACTGCTGTTGTGCCTGTAGATAGAGCGCCAAGGCACAGTGAAGAGCAGCAAGAGCTTTCAGGGCTGGGCCCTTCCTGGTGGGAGAAGGAGCCGGACGTTTGCCTTTTCGGCAAGAGGCTCTGCCGCTGCCGAGCGCCATGAGATGTTGGGTCTCTGGGAAAGCACAGATCCCCAGTGCTGTTGTGCCTGTAGGTAGGGCGCCAAGGCACCGTGAAGAGCAGCAAGAGCTTTCAGGGCTGGGCCCTTCCTTGTGGGAGAAGGAGCCGGACGTTTGCCTTTTCGGCAAGAGGCTTTTCCGCGGCCTAGCGCCATGAGATCTTGCATCTCTGGGAAAGCACAGATCCCCACTGCTGTTGTGCCTGTAGATAGGGCACCAAGGCACCGTGAAGAGCAGCAACAGCTTTCAGGGCTGGGCCCTTCCTTGTGGGAGAAGGAGCCGGACGTTTGCCTTTTCGACAAGAGGCTCTGCCACTGCCGAGCGCCATGAGCTCTTGCGTCTCTGGGAAAGCACAGATCCCCACTGCTGTTGTGCCTGTAGGTAGAGCGCCAAGGCACCGTGAAGAGCAGCAAGAGCTTTGAGGGCTGGGCCCTTCCTTGTGGGAGAAGGAGCCGGACGTTTGCCTTTTCGGCAAGAGGCTTGCCGCTGCCGAGCGCCATGAGATGTTGCGTCTCTGGGAAAGCACAGATCCCCAGTGCTGTTGTGCCTGTAGGTAGGGCGCCAAGGCACAGTGAAGAGCAGCAAGAGCTTTCAGGGTTGGGCCCTTCCTTGTGGGAGAAGGAGCCGGACGTTTGCCTTTTCGGCAAGAGGCTCTGCCGCTGCCGAGCGCCATGAGATGTTGGGTCTCTGGGAAAGCACAGATCCCCAGTGCTGTTGTGCCTTAGGTAGGGCACCAAGGCACAGTGAAGAGCAGCAAGAGCTTTCAGGGCTGGGCCCTTCCTTGTGGGAGAAGGAGCCGGACGTTTGCCTTTTCGGCAAGAGGCTTTGCCGCGGCCGAGCGCCATGAGACGTTGCGTCTCTGGGAAAGCACAGATCCCCAGTGCTGTTGTGCCTGTATATAGGGCGCCAAGGCACCGTGAAGAGCAGCAAGAGCTTTCAGGGCTGGGCCCTTCCTTGTGGGAGAAGGAGCCGGACGTTTGCCTTTTCGGCGAGAGGCTCTGCCGCGGCCGAGCGCCATGAGATCTTTCGTCTCTGGGAAAGCACAGATCCCCACTGCTGCGGTGCCTGTAGATAGGGCGCCAAGGGTAGGTGAAGAGCAGCAAGAGCTTTCAGGGCTGGGCCCTTCCCTGTGGGAGAAGGAGCCGGACGTTTGCCTTTTCGTCAAGAGGCTCTGCCGCGGCCGAGCGCCATGAGCTCTTGCGTCTCTGGGAAAGCACAGATCCCCAGTGCTGTTGTGCCTGTAGATAGGGCGCCAAGGCACCGTGAAGAGCAGCAAGAGCTTTGAGGGCTGGGCCCTTCCTTGTGGGAGAAGGAGCCGGACGTTTGCCTTTTCGGCAAGAGGCTCTGCCGCGGCCGAGCGCCATGAGCTCTTGCGTCTCTGGGAAAGCACAGATCCCCAGTGCTGTTGTGCCTGTAGGTAGGGCGCCAAGGCACCGTGAAGAGCAGCAAGAGCTTTGAGGGCTGGGCCCTTCCTTGTGGGAGAAGGAGCCGGACGTTTGCCTTTTCGGCAAGAGGCTCTGCCGCTGCCGAGCGCCATGAGCTCTTGCATCTCTGGGAAAGCACAGATCCCCAGTGCTGTTGTGCCTGTAGATAGGGCGCCAAGGCACCGTGAAGAGCAGCAAGAGCTTTCAGAGCTGGGGCCTTCCTTGTGGGAGAAGGAGCCGGACGTTTGCCTTTTCGGCAAGAGGCTCTGCCGCGGCCGAGCGCCATGAGATCTTGCGTCTCTGGGAAAGCACAGATCCCCACTGCTGTTGTGCCTGTAGGTAGGGCGCCAAGGGTAGGGGAAGAGCAGCAAGAGCTTTCAGGGCTGGGCCCTTCCTTGTGGGAGAAGGAGCCGGACGTTTGCCTTTTCGGCAAGAGGCTCTGCCGCGGCCGAGCGCCATGAGCTCTTGCGTCTCTGGGAAAGCACAGATCCCCACTGCTGTTGTGCCTGTAGATAGGGCGCCAAGGCACCGTGAAGAGCAGCAAGAGCTTTCAGGGCTGGGCCCTTCCTTTTGGGAGAAGGAGCCGGACGTTTGCCTTTTCAGCAAGAGGCTTTGCCGCGGCCGAGCGCCATGAGATCTTGCATCTCTGGGAAAGCACAGATCCCCAGTGCTGTTGTGCCTGTAGGTAGGGCGCCAAGGCACAGTGAAGAGCAGCAAGAGCTTTCAGGGCTGGGCCCTTCCTTGTGGGAGAAGGAGCCGGACGTTTGCCTTTTCGGCAAGAGGCTCTGCCGCGGCCGAGCGCCATGAGATCTTGCGTCTCTGGGAAAGCACAGATCCCCACTGCTGTTGTGCCTGTAGGTAGGGCGCCAAGGCACCGTGAAGAGCAGCAAGAGCTTTCAGGGCTGGGCCCTTCCTTGTGGGAGAAGGAGCCGGACGTTTGCCTTTTCGGCAAGAGGCTTTGCCGCGGCCTAGCGCCATGAGATGTTGGGTCTCTGGGAAAGCACAGATCCCCAGTGCTGTTGTGCCTGTAGGTAGGGCGCCAAGGCACCGTGAAGAGCAGCAAGAGCTTTCAGGGCTGGGCCCTTCCTTGTGGGAGAAGGAGCCGGACGTTTGCCTTTTCGGCAAGAGGCTTTGCCGCGGCCGAGCGCCATGAGCTCTTGCGTCTCTGGGAAAGCACAGATCCCCAGTGCTGTTGTGCCTGTAGATAGGGCGCCAAGGCACCGTGAAGAGCAGCAAGAGCTTTCAGGGCTGGGCCCTTCCTTGTGGGAGAAGGAGCCGGACGTTTGCCTTTTCGGCAAGAGGCTTGCCGCGGCCGAGCGCCATGAGATGTTGCGTCTCTGGGAAAGCACAGATCCCCAGTGCTGTTGTGCCTGTAGATAGGGTGCCAAGGAACCGTGAAGAGCAGCAAGAGCTTTCAGGGCTGGGCCCTTCCTTGTGGGAGAAGGAGCCGGACGTTTGCCTTTTCGGCAAGAGGCTTGCCGCGGCCGAGCGCCATGAGATGTTGCGTTTCTGGGAAAGCACAGATCCCCACTGCTGTCATCCCTATAGATAGGGCACCAAGGCACCGTGAAGAGCAGCAAGAGCTTTCAGGGCTGGGCCCTTCCTTGTGGGAGAAGGAGCCGGACGTTTGCCTTTTCGGCAAGAGGCTCTGCCGCGGCCGAGCGCCATGAGCTCTTGCGTCTCTGGGAAAGCACAGATCCCCAGTGCTGTTGTGCCTGTAGATAGGGCGCCAAGGCACCGTGAAGAGCAGCAAGAGCTTTCAGGGCTGGGCCCTTCCTTGTGGGAGAAGGAGCCGGACGTTTGCCTTTTCGGCAAGAGGCTCTGCCGCGGCCGAGCGCCATGAGCTCTTGCGTCTCTGGGAAAGCACAGATCCCCAGTGCTGTTGTGCCTGTAGATAGGGCGCCAAGGCACCGTGAAGAGCAGCAAGAGCTTTCAGGGCTGGGCCCTTCCTTGTGGGAGAAGGAGCCGGACGTTTGCCTTTTCGGCAAGAGGCTCTGCCGCGGCCGAGCGCCATGAGCTCTTGCGTCTCTGGGAAAGCACAGATCCCCACTGCTGTTGTGCCTGTAGGTAGGGCGCCAAGGCACCGTGAAGAGCAGCAAGAGCTTTGAGGGTTGGGCCCTTCCTTGTGGGAGAAGGAGCTGGACGTTTGCCTTTTCGGCAAGAGGCTCTGCCGCGGCCGAGCGCCATGAGCTCTTGCATCTCTGGGAAAGCACAGATCCCCAGTGCTGTTGTGCCTGTAGATAGGGCGCCAAGGCACCGTGAAGAGCAGCAAGAGCTTTCAGAGCTGGGCCCTTCCTTGTGGGAGAAGGAGCCGGACGTTTGCCTTTTCGGCAAGAGGCTCTGCCGCGGCCGAGCCCGCTGCCGAGCGCCATGAGCTCTTGCGTCTCTGGGAAAGCACAGATCCCCACTGCTGTTGTGCCTGTAGGTAGGGCGCCAAGGCACCGTGAAGAGCAGCAAGAGCTTTCAGGGCTGGGCCCTTCCTTGTGGGAGAAGGAGCCGGACGTTTGCCTTTTCGGCAAGAGGCTCTGCCGCTGCCGAGCGCCATGAGATGTTGGGTCTCTGGGAAGCACAGATCCCCAGTGCTGTTGTGCCTGTAGATAGGGCGCCAAGGCACCGTGAAGAGCAGCAAGAGCTTTCAGGGCTGGGCCCTTCCTTGTGGGAGAAGGAACCGGACGTTTGCCTTTTCGGCAAGAGGCTTTGCCGCGGCCTAGCGCCATGAGCTCTTGCATCTCTGGGAAAGCACAGATCCCCAGTGCTGTTGTGCCTGTAGGTAGGGCGCCAAGGCACCGTGAAGAGCAGCAAGATCTTTCAGGGCTGGGCCCTTCCTTGTGGGAGAAGGAGCCGGACGTTTGCCTTTTCGGCAAGAGGCTCTGCCGCGGCCGAGCGCCATGAGATCTTGCGTCTCTGGGAAAGCACAGATCCCCCAGTGCTGTTGTGCCTGTAGATAGAACGCCAAGGCACCGTGAAGAGCAGCAAGAGCTTTCAGGGCTGGGCCCTTCCTTGTGGGAGAAGGAGCCGGACGTTTGCCTTTTCGGCAAGAGGCTCTGCCGCGGCCGAGCGCCATGAGATCTTGCGTCTCTGGGAAAGCACAGATCCCCAGTGCTGTTGTGCCTGTAGATAGGGCGCCAAGGCACCGTGAAGAGCAGCAAGAGCTTTCAGGGCTGGGCCCTTCCTTGTGGGAGAAGGAGCCGGACGTTTGCCTTTTCGGCAAGAGGCTTTGCCGCGGCCTAGCGCCATGAGATCTTGCATCTCTGGGAAAGCACAGATCCCCAGTGCTGTTGTGCCTGTAGGTAGGGCGCCAAGGGTAGGTGAAGAGCAGCAAGAGCTTTCAGGGCTGGGCCCTTCCTTGTGGGAGAAGGAGCCGGACGTTTGCCTTTTCGGCAAGAGGCTCTGCCGCTGCCGAGCGCCATGAGATCTTGCGTCTCTGGGAAAGCACAGATCCCCACTGCTGTTGTGCCTGTAGGTAGAGCGCCAAGGCACCGTGAAGAGCAGCAAGAGCTTTCAGGGCTGGGCCCTTCCTTGTGGGAGAAGGAGACGGACGTTTGCCTTTTCGGCAAGAGGCTCTGCCGCTGCCGAGCGCCATGAGATGTTGGGTCTCTGGGAAAGCACAGATCCCCAGTGCTGTTGTGCCTGTAGGTAGGGTGCCAAGGCACAGTGAAGAGCAGCAAGAGCTTTCAGGGCTGCGCCCTTCCTTGTGGGAGAAGGAGCCGGACGTTTGCCTTTTCGGCAAGAGGCTCTGCCGCGGCCCGAGCGCCATGAGCTCTTGCGTCTCTGGGAAAGCACAGATCCCCACTGCTGTTGTGCCTGTAGGTAGGGCGCAAAGGCACCGTGAAGAGCAGCAAGAGCTTTCAGGGCTGGGCCCTTCCTTGTGGGAGAAGGAGCCGGACGTTTGCCTTTTCGGCAAGAGGCTTTGCCGCGGCCTAGCACCATGAGATCTTGCATCTCTGGGAAAGCACAGATCCCCAGTGCTGTTGTGCCTGTAGGTAGGGCGCCAAGGCACCGTGAAGAGCAGCAAGAGCTTTCAGGGCTGGGCCCTTCCTTGTGGGAGAAGGAGCCGGACGTTTGCCTTTTCGGCAAGAGGCTCTGCCGCTGCCGAGCGCCATGAGCTCTTGCGTCTCTGGGAAAGCACAGATCCCCACTGCTGTTGTGCCTGTAGGTAGGGCGCCAAGGCACAGTGAAGAGCAGCAAGAGCTTTCAGGGCTGGGCCCTTCCTTGTGGGAGAAGGAGCCGGACGTTTGCCTTTTCGGCAAGAGGCTCTGCCGCGGCCTAGCGCCATGAGCTCTTGCGTCTCTGGGAAAGCACAGATCCCCAGTGCTGTTGTGCCTGTAGGTAGGGCGCCAAGGCACAGTGAAGAGCAGCAAGAGCTTTCAGGGCTGGGCCCTTCCTTGTGGGAGAAGGAGCCGGACGTTTGCCTTTTCGGCAAGAGGCTCTGCCGCGGCCGAGCGCCATGAGATGTTGGGTCTCTGGGAAAGCACAGATCCCCAGTGCTGTTGTGCCTGTAGATAGGGCGCCAAGGCACCGTGAAGAGCAGCAAGAGCTTTGAGGGCTGGGCCCTTCCTTGTGGGAGAAGGAGCCAGACGTTTGCCTTTTCGGCAAGAGGCTCTGCCGCGGTCCGAGCGCCATGAGATGTTGGGTCTCTGGGAAAGCACAGATCCCCAGTGCTGTTGTGCCTTAGGTAGGGCGCCAAGGCACAGTGAAGAGCAGCAAGAGCTTTCAGGGCTGGGCCCTTCCTTGTGGGAGAAGGAGCCGGACGTTTGCCTTTTCGGCAAGAGGCTCTGCCGCGGCCAAGCGCCATGAGATCTTGCTTCTCTGGGAAAGCACAGATCCCCAGTGCTGTTGTCCCTGTAGGTAGGGCGCCAAGGCACCGTGAAGAGCAGCAAGATCTTTCAGGGCTGGGCCCTTCCTTGTGGGAGAAGGAGCCGGACGTTTGCCTTTTCGGCAAGAGGCTCTGCCGCGGCCGAGCGCCATGAGATCTTGCGTCTCTGGGAAAGCACAGATCCCCCCTGCTGTTGTGCCTGTAGATAGAGCGCCAAGGCACAGTGAAGAGCAGCAAGAGCTTTCAGGGCTGGGGCCCTTCCTGGTGGGAGAAGGAGCCGGACGTTTGCCTTTTCGGCAAGAGGCTCTGCCGCTGCCGAGCGCCATGAGATGTTGGGTCTCTGGGAAAGCACAGATCCCCAGTGCTGTTGTGCCTGTAGGTAGGGCGCCAAGGCACCGTGAAGAGCAGCAAGAGCTTTCAGGGCTGGGCCCTTCCTTGTGGGAGAAGGAGCCGGACGTTTGCCTTTTCGGCAAGAGGCTTTTCCGCGGCCTAGCGCCATGAGATCTTGCATCTCTGGGAAAGCACAGATCCCCAGTGCTGTTGTGCCTGTAGATAGGGCACCAAGGCACCGTGAAGAGCAGCAACAGCTTTCAGGGCTGGGCCCTTCCTTGTGGGAGAAGGAGCCGGACGTTTGCCTTTTCGACAAGAGGCTCTGCCGCTGCCGAGCGCCATGAGCTCTTGCGTCTCTGGGAAAGCACAGATCCCCACTGCTGTTGTGCCTGTAGGTAGAGCGCCAAGGCACCGTGAAGAGCAGCAAGAGCTTTGAGGGCTGGGCCCTTCCTTGTGGGAGAAGGAGCCGGACGTTTGCCTTTTCGGCAAGAGGCTTGCCGCTGCCGAGCGCCATGAGATGTTGGGTATCTGGGAAAGCACAGATCCCCAGTGCTGTTGTGCCTGTAGGTAGGGCGCCAAGGCACAGTGAAGAGCAGCAAGAGCTTTCAGGGCTGGGCCCTTCCTTGTGGGAGAAGGAGCCGGACGTTTGCCTTTTCGGCAAGAGGCTCTGCCGCGGCCGAGCGCCATGAGATGTTGGGTCTCTGGGAAAGCACAGATCCCCAGTGCTGTTGTGCCTTAGGTAGGGCACCAAGGCACAGTGAAGAGCAGCAAGAGCTTTCAGGGCTGGGCCCTTCCTTGTGGGAGAAGGAGCCGGACGTTTGCCTTTTCGGCAAGAGGCTTTGCCGCGGCCGAGCGCCATGAGACGTTGCGTCTCTGGGAAAGCACAGATCCCCAGTGCTGTTGTGCCTGTATATAGGGCGCCAAGGCACCGTGAAGAGCAGCAAGAGCTTTCAGGGCTGGGCCCTTCCTTGTGGGAGAAGGAGCCGGACGTTTGCCTTTTCGGCAAGAGGCTCTGCCGCGGCCGAGCGCCATGAGATCTTGCGTCTCTGGGAAAGCACAGATCCCCACTGCTGCGGTGCCTGTAGATAGGGCGCCAAGGGTAGGTGAAGAGCAGCAAGAGCTTTCAGGGCTGGGCCCTTCCCTGTGGGAGAAGGAGCCGGACGTTTGCCTTTTCGTCAAGAGGCTCTGCCGCGGCCGAGCGCCATGAGCTCTTGCGTCTCTGGGAAAGCACAGATCCCCAGTGCTGTTGTGCCTGTAGATAGGGCGCCAAGGCACCGTGAAGAGCAGCAAGAGCTTTGAGGGCTGGGCCCTTCCTTGTGGGAGAAGGAGCCGGACGTTTGCCTTTTCGGCAAGAGGCTCTGCCGCGGCCGAGCGCCATGAGCTCTTGCGTCTCTGGGAAAGCACAGATCCCCAGTGCTGTTGTGCCTGTAGGTAGGGCGCCAAGGCACCGTGAAGAGCAGCAAGAGCTTTGAGGGCTGGGCCCTTCCTTGTGGGAGAAGGAGCCGGACGTTTGCCTTTTCGGCAAGAGGCTCTGCCGCTGCCGAGCGCCATGAGCTCTTGCATCTCTGGGAAAGCACAGATCCCCAGTGCTGTTGTGCCTGTAGATAGGGCGCCAAGGCACCGTGAAGAGCAGCAAGAGCTTTCAGAGCTGGGCCCTTCCTTGTGGGAGAAGGAGCCGGACGTTTGCCTTTTCGGCAAGAGGCTCTGCCGCGGCCGAGCGCCATGAGATCTTGCGTCTCTGGGAAAGCACAGATCCCCACTGCTGTTGTGCCTGTAGGTAGGGCGCCAAGGGTAGGGGAAGAGCAGCAAGAGCTTTCAGGGCTGGGCCCTTCCTTGTGGGAGAAGGAGCCGGACGTTTGCCTTTTCGGCAAGAGGCTCTGCCGCGGCCGAGCGCCATGAGCTCTTGCGTCTCTGGGAAAGCACAGATCCCCACTGCTGTTGTGCCTGTAGATAGGGCGCCAAGGCACCGTGAAGAGCAGCAAGAGCTTTCAGGGCTGGGCCCTTCCTTTTGGGAGAAGGAGCCGGACGTTTGCCTTTTCAGCAAGAGGCTTTGCCGCGGCCGAGCGCCATGAGATCTTGCGTCTCTGGGAAAGCACAGATCCCCACTGCTGTTGTGCCTGTAGGTATGGCGCCAAGGGTAGGGGAAGAGCAGCAACAGCTTTCAGGGCTGGGCCCTTCCTTGTGGGAGAAGGAGCCGGACGTTTGCCTTTTCGGCAAGAGGCTCTGCCGCTGCCGAGCGCCATGAGCTCTTGCGTCTCTGGGAAAGCACAGATCCCCACTGCTGTTGTGCCTGTAGGTAGGGCGCCAAGGCACAGTGAAGAGCAGCAAGAGCTTTCAGGGCTGGGCCCTTCCTTGTGGGAGAAGGAGCCGGACGTTTGCCTTTTCGGCAAGAGGCTCTGCCGCGGCCTAGCGCCATGAGATCTTGCATCTCTGGGAAAGCACAGATCCCCAGTGCTGTTGTGCCTGTAGGTAGGGCGCCAAGGCACAGTGAAGAGCAGCAAGAGCTTTCAGGGCTGGGCCCTTCCTTGTGGGAGAAGGAGCCGGACGTTTGCCTTTTCGGCAAGAGGCTCTGCCGCGGCCGAGCGCCATGAGATCTTGCGTCTCTGGGAAAGCACAGATCCCCACTGCTGTTGTGCCTGTAGGTAGGGCGCCAAGGCACCGTGAAGAGCAGCAAGAGCTTTCAGGGCTGGGCCCTTCCTTGTGGGAGAAGGAGCCGGACGTTTGCCTTTTCGGCAAGAGGCTTTGCCGCGGCCTAGCGCCATGAGATGTTGGGTCTCTGGGAAAGCACAGATCCCCAGTGCTGTTGTGCCTGTAGATAGGGCGCCAAGGCACCGTGAAGAGCAGCAAGAGCTTTCAGGGCTGGGCCCTTCCTTGTGGGAGAAGGAGCCGGACGTTTGCCTTTTCGGCAAGAGGCTTTGCCGCGGCCGAGCGCCATGAGCTCTTGCGTCTCTGGGAAAGCACAGATCCCCAGTGCTGTTGTGCCTGTAGATAGGGCGCCAAGGCACCGTGAAGAGCAGCAAGAGCTTTCAGGGCTGGGCCCTTCCTTGTGGGAGAAGGAGCCGGACGTTTGCCTTTTCGGCAAGAGGCTTGCCGCGGCCGAGCGCCATGAGATGTTGCGTCTCTGGGAAAGCACAGATCCCCAGTGCTGTTGTGCCTGTAGATAGGGTGCCAAGGAACCGTGAAGAGCAGCAAGAGCTTTCAGGGCTGGGCCCTTCCTTGTGGGAGAAGGAGCCGGACGTTTGCCTTTTCGGCAAGAGGCTTGCCGCGGCCCGAGCGCCATGAGATGTTGCGTTTCTGGGAAAGCACAGATCCCCAGTGCTGTTGTGCCTGTAGGTAGGGCGCCAAGGCACAGTGAAGAGCAGCAAGAGCTTTCAGGGCTGGGCCCTTCCTTGTGGGAGAAGGAGCCGGACGTTTGCCTTTTCGGCAAGAGGCTCTGCCGCGGCTGAGCACCAATAGATCTTGCTTCTCTGGAAAGCACAGATCCGAAGTGCTGTTGTGCCTGTACGTAGGGCGCCAAGGCACCGTGAACAGCAGCAAGAGCTTTCAGGGCTGGGCCCTTCCTTGTGGGAGAAGGAACCGGACGTTTGCCTTTTCGGC